>NC_048431.1:20110988-20309437 GCF_004353265.1 Vitis riparia | reverse complement strand
TTGGAGGAGTGGAATAAAGGAGGAGCTTAGAATTGGTGTACTATCCCCATATACTGCTCAAGTACTTGAAATTCAAGAAAGACTCAAACAGAAATATGAGAACAACGATAGGTTTTCAGTAAAGGTACAGACAATTGATGGGTTCCAGGGTGGAGAAGAAGATATAATACTGATATCAACTGTACGAGCTAATAATTTTGGATCAGTTGGGGTGATGGCCGATGTTAAAATAACTAATGTTGCTTTGACAAGAGCTAGGTAAGGCTTTAAACGTATTCTTTAAAGAATTCCTTTGCAATCTTTTTACATTTAATATTATGAGGCAAATGACTTCATTTTGCCTTTCCAGACATGGTCTTTGGATTTTGGGGAGTGAAAGGACCCTAGTTATGAGTGAAACAGTGTGGAAAGATATTGTCCATGATGCTAAGGATCGACATTGTCTTTTGAATGCTGATGAAGATTGTGATTTGGCCAATACTATATTTAAGGTCAAGGCAGAGCTTGATGAACTGGATGATTTGCTTAATAGGGATAGTTCACTGTTCAACAGTAGTAGATGGAAGGTGTGTAGGATGTGGTAGCTACACATTTTTTTTCTCTCATTGATAAACCTTTCCTAACCTTGCATTTTAGCACAATATTTCTTTATGTTTTGTATAGTTAACTCCTTTTGACAAGATCTTATCCTTTGTTTTCTTATCTCCATCCATACCTAGGTTATTTTCAGTGAAAATTTTAGAAAAGCGTTCTATAACTTGAAGTCATCTCATACTCAGAATATGGTCATCGCCTTATTACTAAAACTCTCAACTGGTTGGCGACCTAAAAGGAGGAATATAGATCTGCCTTGTGAAAGTTCTTCCATGATTTTGAAAAATTCAAGGTGGGATATCTGTACATTGTTTGCTCAAATGATCTTGAGAAGGAATGTGGCTACTATACCCAGATTCTTAAGGTTTGGGATATATTAGCATTGAAGGATATTCCGAAGCTGGTTAAACACCTTGACAGCGTATTTGAAATGTACACTGATGATTATCTCAGTCGTTGCAAAAAGAAATCTTGGGAGGGGTAAGATTTTTTTTTTTTTGTTTGCTATTAATTTCCAACTTCAGAAAGATTGAACACATAAACTTTTTTTTCACCAATTGAAAATTGATTGAATTTTAACCTTGTTTTTAAGCACAGGGAATTGGAAATTCCAATGAGTTGGACAACTTCATATGATATTCTTCAAATACAAGAGTCTTAGCAATAATGCAACTGTAGAATTTCAAATGTTAGTGGTCTGGCTAGAAGAGGCGGTTTTGAGAACTCAATTGTGAGTGAGAGCTTTTTAATTATGAAATTTTACTCTGTGACATTTAATATGGTGCGACACTTTATTTCTGGCCATGATGGTAGAGAACTGGATCTTCCTTATGAATTAACTGACCAAGAGCGGGAGACCATTTTCTTCAATAGAAGCAGTTTTATACTTGGAAGGTCTGGCACCGGGAAAACTACAGTTTTGAGCATGAAGCTATTCCAGAAAGAGCAATGTTTCATATTGCTTCAGAGGGATTATATGAAGTTGAGGGCCATTCGTCTACGCATGGCTAGCCAGAGAAATGAAATTGGTGAATGCACTGGAGATGCAAAGGGAGCATGCTTGCACCAACTTTTTGTTACAGTTAGTCCGAGATTGTGTAATGCCATTAGACGACAATTATCTCACTTCCAAAGGTGAGGGAAAATTATAATACATCAACCTTTTTACTCTTTGTTATTTGTATATAAGCACCTAGTCTTGGTTGTCGTTTAGAAGTCCTTATTTACATGATTGCTCTAATAAATCTTCCGTAATCTCTATATTTTTTGTTTGGTAGCTTTAACATGTAATCGGTTATCTTTATCTGAAATAAATCAGTATTCTAGGTACAAAAGGTTGTTTCTTTTTTCTAACTGTATTTCCTTGGACTTGTAGCTTTGCTTCTGGTGGGGAATTTTTGGTAGAAAGCAGTTCACTAGATTTGGATTATATCGATGACACGGTGCAATTCAAGGATATTCCAGATTCTTTTGTTAATATCCCATCGAAGTCATACCCCCTTGTTATACTTTTCATAAGTTTTTGATGATGCTTGATGGAACAGTGGGTAATTCGTACTTCTCAAGATTTCCTGATGCACATAAACCTTCAAGAACCGTTACCGCTTAAACCTTTATCAGATCAAGAGAGGTTAATTATGAGAGAATTCATATCATCTTACTGGCCCTATTTCAAATCCATCTAATAAAATATCTTGACTCTTCTGCAGTTTTTACTGAGATAATTTCTCATATAAAAGGTGGGTTAGAAGCAGGAAAGGTCCATGATGGCAAGACTCTCTCGTGAGGACTATCTTTTACTATCTGAGGCTCGGGTGTCTACTCTTACCGATGGAGCAAAGAGACAGAAGTTTACGATATTTTTCTAGAATATGAAAAGAAAAGTCAAGAAGGGTGAATATGATTTGTCTGACTTAGTAATGGATCTTCATTTCGACTTAGAAGTGAAAGATATGAAGGTGATCACATTGATTTTGTGTACATTGACGAGGTGCAGGACCTGACGATGAGACAAATTGCTCTTTTCAAGTATGTCAGTAAAAATATTGATGAGGGATTTGTTTTCTCGGGTGATACAGCACAAACTATTGCTAAGGGGGTTCATTTTAGGTTCCAAGATATACGCCATTTGTTCTTCAAGGAATTTGTATTGGGCTCTAGAACCAATGCAACTGATGAAAAGAAAGAGAAAGGAAAATTATCGAAAAATTTTCATTTGAGCCAGAACTTTCGCACACATGCTGGTGTGCTTAACTTAGCACAAAGTATAATTGACCTTCTTTACCATTTCTTCCCTTTAACTATTGATGTATTGCACCCTGAGACAAGCCTTATAAATGGGGAAGCTCCAGTTTTGATTGAATGTGGGAATTTCAAAGATGCATTGTCAACTATTTTTGGAGATAGCGAAAACACCAAGGGAATGCTGGTTTTGGAGCGGGAGCAGGTTATATTAGTGCGGAATGATTCTGCTAAGGAGGAAATTTCTAAATATGTTGGAAAGAAAGCTCTTGTTCTGACAATATTGGAGTGCAAGGGCCTAGAGTTTCGGGTAAATGATATTTTATTTATAATCCATAAATTTGTTTGTTTATGTATTTTATGATTTTTTTGAGAAAAAAGGTTGAGATTGTTTTTGAAGGATCATGATAACCAACAACTTCTATCCTTTCATCAGCTTAGGCTTTTCTATGATTTCCCGCTGCTGTTCTAAATCCTGCATGACCCTACTATATTGTAACACTTCATACTGTGCTTTTCGTATAATATTTTCCAACAATTAAAGGATATGCGTTTGTTTTGCATGAAGCATACCTTTCATGAAGTAACTGGCATCCTCGCATTCATTCGAATGACATGTTAATATACTTTATATTTTTACTCCTATGACTAGTTCTTTGACTTCTTATTGTTTTCCTTTTGTAGGATGTCTTGTTGTGTAACTTCTTTGGGTCATGCCCTTTCAAACATTGGAGAGTCTTATATCAGTTTATGAATAAGATTAATTTGGTTGATTCTAAATCCCTTATATCTTTTCCAAGTTTTGATGAGGCAAAACACAATGTCTTGTGCTCTGAGCTGAAGCAACTATATGTGGCAATAACTCGTACACGGCAAAGGTTATGGATCTGTGATAATATAGATGAAGTTTCCAAACCAATGTTGGAATACTGGGAAAAGTTGTCCCTCATTGAGTTCAGATGTCTGCATGATTTAGTTGCTCAGGGAATGCAAGTTGCAAGCAGGCCAGATGAGTGGAGGTCACAGGGTTTCAAGGTTTGATTTTTAATATTTTTGTTCTTATTGTGATTGCCAACATTATTTGCCTCTTTTTCTTGAGCACCACCTGAATTTAGTAAACTGAGAAATCTAAAAGAATTTACTGCAAAACTAAAACCAGTTTCTATTTATCATCTCCCTGCTGTTATTGATACTGCTATTTCAAGTTCTGCGGCTACTGTTGTTGAATTTGAGTTGATCATGAAGCATTCCTTTATGAATATCTTTTTCTGAGACATTATTGTTTTTTACACCCATGCAGCTCTTCTATGAACATAACTATGAAATGGCAAGAATGTGCTTTGAAAAAGCAGGGGACACATACAATGAAAAGTTTGTTAGGGCTGCTAATCTTCAAGCCTTGGCTAATAGTATATCCAGTTCAAATTCTCAAATGGCCAAAAATTATCTTAATGAGGCTGCTGATTTGTTTGAAGGCATTGGCAAGGCTGAATATGCTGCCAAGTGTTTTTTTGAAATGAAGAACTATGAAAGAGCAGGTATTTGTTTTTTTTCATTTTTAACAAGGTTATATCAGGAACTCTTATCTGAAAATTCGGGCATATCGTGCAGGATTAAGTTGAAACTGTAAATTCTTTCATTTACTTTGAAATTAATGGTCAGTTCACAGCTTTTTACTAGTCTGAATGTTGAAGGATTGCATGATGTTTACATAAACAGTTTTCCCTTTTTCAATTGCTTCATCACACAGCTGTTGACATCATTACTTGGCTTGCATGTCTACACTCGCTTTTCTCTTTATTACTTTGATTCTGCTTTTAAATGAGTCTTGATAAACTTTTTTCATTATCTTATATGGTATGTCTACTAGATTCATCTAATAGTGCAATACTGCAACCCAAGATGATAGCAACTGCTAATGCCTGGGAAATGAAGGATGATACATCTCTTCTAAAACAAGGTGGCCACTTTAGAGGTTTTGAGTGTTAATATCACGAAGTCCCTCACACACACTTGAACTTGTGCAGCCAAAGGTTGTACAATTCTAATAAAATGGCCAAAAAGGTTGCCAAAGGTTTAACACTCCAAACAAAATTTTAAAATAATTCGATTGTCAACAGCCCTTTATGGGCAGACGAGTTTAGCTCTAACTTCAGAATTCTAGACTCAATTTGTGGACTTATTTTGCTAAAATCATCATGTCTGATGCAGAAGGATGACTTTAAGGTAACTATTGTTCAGTCTTTAGCCTAAGTCAGCTTCATTTTCAGGAGTCATAAGTTCAAATCTTATTTTTTGTTTATCTCTCCAATTTATTGAGCTCACATGTTGGAGAGGAGAAACCTGACTTTAGCCGAGGTGGGTAGATCAACTTGATGAACAATTAGCAGTGCTTTCAAGAAGCTTGGATCTCTTCATTAAGTCCTAGTATGAAGGCCTAGTGTAGCTTTCTCAGTGGCCTCCCCTCATGATGACTTTATTCATGTAGTTTTCCTTCGTGTTTTCTTTGCACAATGTATATTGCTCTACTGCTTTTCTGGATTAGAGGTGTCCAACTTTGATGCCTTCAGTACTCGTTTCCTCAAATAGTTCTTTGTCACCATGTATTTTGAGTAGTCCTCTAATCACCATTGGAAAGGTCAGTCTTATTGGGAAATCTAAAGCTGTGTCTAAGGTCTAGGCTTTGGCATGGTTTCTGGCCAATAAAAAGTCTAATACCGATGACTTACCACAAAATTGAAGATCAAAGCTGTGTTCTTTGCCTTTTAGTCTTGAACCTACACTTGTATTCTATTGGGTTTGAAGTCTTTGTTCCTTTTTGTTTTAGTTATGCTTGGATTCCAGAAAGTATTTAGGAAAGAAAAAAAATGCAAAGGAAAATTATTTTCTCAAGTTTGTACTATGGAAAATACCAAAAAAAATCAAATATAGTTCAAATTTATTAGAAAATTATGTTTTAAAATTAGTTAATCTTTATATTGAAGAGTTAAAATAAGTTTGAAGTAGCATGCAAACATGATTTATTTGTTTTTCTTCACTTTTTCTCTCCTACTTTTCCTCTTTGTTTTCCTTCTCTTATATTTTCCCTCAATTTTCCGGGACCAAACATAGTCTTAATATATTGCATGTTTCCATCCCCCCCTCCCTTTTTTTTATTTGACTTGAAGGATAGCACTTTCTCTACTCAACAGAGTTCAGTAGCGTTGAAAAATCCCTTTTAACATTCGTGATGTATTAGTCAAGGTTCTATACATCAAAATATCAGAAATACTCTTGAGAAGTGCATTAATAATCCAGCATTTTGGCCATATAATTACAGCCCTCCTAATACAAACCTCTCCCAGATACATACCCTGTCATTTTTACCACTTTATATCTGAAGTGCCCATATGTAGACACGGTGTTTGGGAATTTGAAAAAACATTCTCACTTGGCATTCCCATATCAATTCTATAGCCTTGCAGGCGTCTCCTATTTGATCTGTTCCATCACCTTCAGTCTATGAAAGTTAGCAATATCCCTAAATTTCTAAACCAAGCCATGAGGTTGGTAGTGAAGACTCCTAAGTTTTAGTCCTAAAGATAGACGACACTAGAAAATCAATCTTACCAAGCGCAAGCAGCTTTGCGACCCTGAAGAACAAAATTTTACCTATTGTTGATAATAAAGAGGCACATGGCCTGCCTGATTGGTTGTCTCATAGGTTAATGTTTTAGTATGTTAGCATTGCACAGATGGAGTTAATGGTGATTTAACGTGGAGCCTTGTCTCCGAGTTAATGTGTTGTTTCTTCTTTTTTCATAATCATCTTGCTGTAAACTTACTTCAAGGCTATCTTAAACTAATATTCCAGTTTATGATCATGAAAAACTTTGAATTTGAAGTTGTATTTACTATCCCACTCTGATATCTGCTCGCATGATTTTCCACTGGCCATGCTAGCGATCATCTTGGATTATTGCTCAATTGTACTACCATCTAGAATTCAAATTTAATTGAATTTTTAGTTCTTATCCTTTTTTTTTGGGGGTGGGGGGGAGAATTGACTTTCTATATTGTAACATAATTCTTGAGCAGGTAGAATTTATATGGAAAAATGTGGGGATCCTAAGAGTGCAGCTGAGGCCTATGCTAAAGGAAACTTTTTATCAGAGTGTTTGGCTGTATGCATTAAAGGAAGACTCTTCTACATGGGTTTGCAGTTCATACAGCAGTGGAAACAAAACAGTAAAGGTGCTATTAAGGAAAGTGGTGAAATACACAGAATTGAACAGAATTTGTTAGAAGGATGTGCACGTCACCATCATGAGCTTAAAGATCTCACAGGCATGATGAAGTATGTTAGAGCTTTCCATTCCTTTGAGTTGATTCGCACTTTCTTGAGGGACTTATGTTGTCTCGATGAGCTTCTTTTGATTGAAAAAGAAAAGGAAAACTTTGTTGAGGCTGCAAATATTGCAAAGTGCATTGGAGATATATCATTAGAGGTTGAAATGCTGGTGGAGGCTGGATGTTTGGAAGATTCGTCAAAGGCTATTCTGCAGTATGTGTTAGTCAATTCTCTCTGGCAACCTGGAAGCGAAGGATGGCCTTTGAAGCATTTTATACGAAAGAAGGAGCTTGTAAACAGAGCCAAAGTAAATGCTGAGAGGGTTTCAAAGCAATTTTATGGATTTATCTGTGCAGAGGTTGACATCTTATCACATGAACAGAGTACCTTGTTTGAGCTGAATGAGTATTTTAGATCTTCCCAGAATAATGGAAGTGTTAGAGGTGAAATCTTATCTGCTCGAAAAATCATTGATGCTCACCTTCATTTAATAAGTACCTTGGAGGATAGGGGGAAATCTGATTTATATACCTATCTGACAACACATTCAGAAGAAAGAATATCCAGTAACCAGTTCTCCATTGAAACTTTGGTTCACTTTTGGAAGTTTTGGAACTTCTGGAAGGATGAGATTGTGAATATATTAAAATATCCCAGTGGAGTTATTAAGAAATATGTGGATTATAAAGAGTTCTGTTTGAATTACTTGGGTGTGCTGAAGCAGCCCAATAAGCGAACTCCTCTTTACCTTGTGCTCAACCCTGAGGCAGATTGGGTTAGGAAAACCGACGACAGATTTTTGCAAAGAAAAGGAAAATTGGTCTTCATTGATGCTAGTCAGTTTGACTCTGCTGCCAGGAGTTATTGGTGTTCAGAATTACTTTCTGTAGGCATAAAGATTTTGGAAAATCTTGAAGCCTTATATCAGTTCTGTACCAGGAATTCCTTTCCTGTGTTTTGCCAAAGCATTCCTCTTATTTATATATTAGATGCGACCAATTTTCTTATGAAGACAGGGTCACTGCACAGCTGGCATCCTCATGCCAAGACACTCCAAATGTTTCTTGAAAAATCAAGTGAGCGCTTCTTTGGCTACATATATCCTCTTGACTGGCGAAAATCATCTACTGAGGATATGGTTTCTCTCAGAGAAAATAAGCCTGCTTGGAATTTACTTAAAGAAGTTATTCTTAAAAACATAAGCTTGAAGGGAAACCTTACATATGGTCAAATTGGGAGGGCAGTGATAATTATGCTTGGGTCAAGTAAGCTAACTGACGAATCTGCGGAAAGCTTTAATAAGGATTCCCCATGGAAAGAGTTCATTAAGAGACTTTGTGTAATTAAGAGATCAGAACTGTCTTCAAACAGTTCTGCTGCTGCTCAGGAAGAACTTTCACTGATTTTGAAGCTCCATGGAGCTCTGGACGATACTTACCATGCCAAGCGGAGGAAAGAAATTGATTTTATGTCACCAGTTTGCTTCTTGTATCTTGTGGAACACCTTTTGTTTTTAGTGTCATATTGCCAGGGATACGTCTTCACAACTAAAGCTTTGATGGTTGAATGGCTTATTTTCCAGCAGTGGAAGACCACTCCGAGTGCCAGTTCACTGATGGATGTGGGTGCATCTGAGAAGACTGAGATATTGGGGGACACTAACAGTTTCATGGCCTCCATAGTTCATGAGCTACTTTGTGATGAGGAGGGAACAGTGGAATGGCTTGAAAAATCTAATACAGATTTGAAGGACTATCATGAGCTACTGGTGTTAAGACTATTTGTGATAATGTGTTTAATTTGTGTGAACTCGGGAAAGCATTTTGATTTACTGTTTGATTTGCTCGGTAGGAACTGCATTATTTCACATCTACCAAAGCCGTTCTATGATGCCTTTCTTGGTAGACAGAAACGCAGTTTTGTTGAAGTACTTGCAGAAGCTCTAAAGCAGATCGAGAGTGTGCTTGTGATAGTGAGTTGGGGAAATAATCATTTTCACTTCTCTCCTGATGCAATTCTTGTGGATGATATGGTCAACCAAAACAAAGAGGGCATACTGCGTGTATTGTTTCCGAAAAATGTTTCAAGTCGTGGACAGCAATCATTGATCTATAGTGATTGTGGGAAAGCGTCTGAGCCTGATTCTTCAAACTCATCCACTGGAGACCTGAACATGAAGGCGAGGAATGAAGCTGAAGGAAATGATCTGCAGGAGAATTATCAACACTTCTGTGAAATATTTAATGCTCTGAAGCCATTAGAGAATGCAAATAATGCGGGCATGGAAAAATTCAATTTAAATAACCCAAGGGTGCAGGTGAAATACCAAATGGCCTCTTTTAGTATCCTGAAAGCTTGCAACCAGATTAATTAGAATCTCACATGTTCTATCTTCTTGATATTTTCAGGTCTTGGTGGAGAAAAGTATCAACCTCATAGTTGCTGTCATGACCCAATACTTTCAGATGATTCCTTGTGACAGTGAAGATGAAAACATGGCTGGGGAACCAAACAGGGTCCACTGCGAAGATGGGAATCTTCTTTGGCATGCAAACAGAATGGTTGATGGCTTTAAGCAGCTTCCTTATCTGCTGAATTGGAGTCCATTTTATGCAAACAGAATGGTTGATGGCTTGAAGCAGCTTTCTTATCTGCTGAATTGGAGTCGAGTTTTCAGGTATACCTCGAATATATGTCATTGTTTGAGGCTCTAATTCTATGCGATTCTCAAATTGCTTGATTGGGCCACCATTTGTGTATTGAGTCTGCGGAACCCATCTTTTATTTGTTGTAGCAGAACTGTATTTTTGTTGGTGGAAGAAAATTTTACCCAGCTTTTTGCTTTCTTGTTTTCAGTGGGAAGAATCTTGAGAAAAACATGTCAAATATTCAACTACTTTTGAAGCAGTTGCAGTCAGGAAAGGCGAGGGTGGAGCCCTTCATGAGACAGATATGCTTGAAGAATGCTGCAGCTGCTGGGTCCAGGATTACTGGAGATAATGACAGTGGATGATGCTGAAGAAATCACATCTAGGAATAATGGCCCAACAAGAGAAGTGAAAAGAAAGCTGGAAATATGTACTTGAAAATTTTCTATCTTCTTCAATCAACATTTTCTATTTAGTGAAGAGGGAAAAAGGAAAGGGACAGCATTTTTTTTTCCACAGTAAACTGACGTATGGATAGTGCTAAATAAAGCATTCCAGAGAAAAAATATGGTGCTAATGGAATGAAAGTATCAAAAAAGTGAAGGGAACCTCATTCTTCCTTCTGTCAATTTCATGACCACTTTTAAAGCAAGAATAAATTAATTATTTTTTTTTTTTAATGTTTTCCCAGAGAGTTTCTGAAAAAGGTTTTGAAAAATAATTCTTAAATGGTTTTTTTTGGAAGAAAAACCCTTTCAAAAATTTAAAATATTCTTCAAAAAAAGTTTTTTAATTATTTTCAAATGTTTTTTATGTTTATATAATTATCTTTTAAAACAATCTCCAAAAATAATTAAAATATATTATAAAAAAATGCACTCTTTTCAAAACAATTTTTTTTTAAAAAAAAAAAAAACTGTTAAAAAAAATTCTTGAACATGTTTTCAAATTTAGAAAACAATTTTTCATTTTTAAAAAATATATGAGTACCAATTTGTTAATTATTACTTAATAAGGTGGTAAAAGAAAATGATATAAGGAATGATAGAGGTGATAGTTTTGGCAGAACTATTCAATGATATAAAAGGTTACCTTTTGGTTTGTTTTTGAATAAAATTTTGTGTTTGGTTAGAAATTGAAAATTTCTAATTTCAAATAATAATTTTAGACGATAATATTAATGTTATAAAATTTATTAAATAGAATAACTTTATATATAGGTTTTAAAAAAACTTGTAAAATTATTAAAAAGTAAGTATTTGTTTGACAATTGTTTCGAGATAATTTTTTATTCTTTAGAATAAAAAAAAGTAAACAAATATATTTGATAATAAAAAATTATTTTTTATTTTTTATTCTTAAAATAAAAAAATGGCATTTTTAGATAATATCTTTTAATTATTTTTTTTTATTTTCACTTGTTTTCTAAAAATTATTAAAAAAAAATAATTATACAAACATATAGAATCATTAAAAATAAAACATTAGATATAAATTTTATTTTTAAAATATATTTAAAAATATTAAAAGTAGGTTAAAAATATTTTAGATTTTCAAATAAATTTTTGTTTTACAAAATATATAGAACAATTTTTAAAAACTATTTTCAAAAATTGTTTTTTAAAACTGTTTTTGAAATTAGTTACTAAATGGACCATAATATTTTTCCACTTTTTGTATGAATTTTTTTGTTGAAATAAAATATATTTGGTTGTAGTCTTGTTTTTTCAAGTTTTTAAAATTTTAAAAATAATTTTAAGAAATATGTAGAGAACGCATGTATAAAAAGTAAAAAGAAAAAAGAAAAAGAAAAAAAAGAATTAAGGAAATATTAAAAGGGAGAGAATTTATTTATTTATTTTGAATAGGAGTGGGAGTGTGGAAGTTGATTGAGAAATACCAGGCAACTTTTGGACTGTGATTCCTTTACCGCTTACTTTTTCCTTCTTTTATATTACTTTGGCTTCCTTTTTTTAAGGTTTGCATGATGAAATGCCTTTCTCTTTGTGTAAAAGCTATGAATGGAGGAATGCTACTGGACATGAGAAAGCCTATGTTTCCCTGTAGATTCCTAGATTTCCTGCGCCTCTCATTTTTGCTTCCTTTCTAGCTAAGTTTCGTCATTTCTCTCTCTCTCTATATGTAGCTTTGTTTGATGGGTTGAAGGGCTTAAGGACTTAGTTGACTTGCTTGACTTGCTATACTTGGTTCAAAAATAGAGAAAGATGGAGAGGAAGAACAGAGCAATTCCCAAAGACTCTGGGTTGACTCAGCGGCTGTTTTCTTGGTCCCTTGAAGACATTTACAATGAAGATCTTTACAAGACCCAGGTTCTTCTATTCTTTATCATCATCCTTTTTTGTTTTAGAATGTTAGGAAATGTTTCAGCTTTTTGAATAATATTATTGTGGGTTATGTAGTTGGTGCTTTGCTTGATTATGGTTCTTCAGCTAAACCCCACTTTGCCTGAGCTTGGGTCTTTCATATACAGGGCCAAGCCAGTTCATTTGTTCCTCGGTTGAGGCTTTTCTTAGATTCTGTAGTATATGCATGGTTCAGTCATCTCTGTTTAGCTTTACTTGTTGAAAATGGTGTTGGATTGTGTAAACGAATTTTTATCGCATAAGAAGATTTTTTTTTTTTTTTAATTTTATTTATTTATTTATTTTTTAATATCAAGGATGGTATCTTTTTTAGGGTGATAACCTAAAATTCTAATTGGTAACCAATTTAGAATCTTTTATCTGGCTACATCTCTGTTAGATATCATTAAATAAACTCAGGCTCAATCAAAATGTCAAAGATGAGAGTAATCAAAATATGAATATATAAGCCCAACTCGGTGGGCAATATTCCTAATGTTTCTATGAATCAACGACTTGGTGGCATTTCGCGGAGGAGAGAGTCCATAAGAGGCTGTCTATGTGGAAAAGACGTTATCTCTCTAAAGATGGGAGGCTTAATCTTATTAAAAGCACCTTGTCAAGCCTTCCCATTTGGCAAATGTCTCTTTTTGTCTTGCCTAAGATGTTAAGCTTAAGGCATGAGACAATTTAGAGGGATTTCTTGTGGGGTGGGGTTTCTTTGGAGAAAAAGCTTGCATCTAATGAGATGGGAAATCACCTATAGGGAGAAATGTGATGGAAGCCTTGGCATTAAAAAGCTTTCAATTCTTGGTAAGGTGCTTTTGGGAAATTGAAGGTGGTTGTGGAGGTTTGCCTTTGAGAACGAGCCTTTTTGGAAGAGGATTATTGTTGGGAAGTATGGGGATGAGGAGAGGGGTTGGTGTTCTAGGGATAATAGGGATGGTTTTGGGGTTGGCTTGTGGAAGGCGATAAGGAGAGGCTAGGACATCATTAACAAAACAATCTCTTTCAATGTGGGCAATGATGGAAGGGTGAAATTTTGAAAAGATATGTGGTGTGGTAAATCAACTCTAAGAGAATCTTTTCCCTCTTTATATTCCATATTTTTGACAAAGGATGCTTGGGTGGCTAATGTTTGGGACCAGAAGGGTGCGGAAGGGTTTTAAAATCCTCAGTTTTAAGGAATATGAATGATTGAGAGTTGGAAAGGGTTGAGGAGTTTATCTTAAGACTCTAAGAAAAGGCAGTGAGAAGAAATGAAGACGATAGGCTAGAATTGATGAATGCTAAGAAGGGGAAATTTACGGTCAAATCCTTATACTCATTTCTTGGTCAGGAAAGAGCAGTTCCTTTCTCTATGAAGGTTATTTGGAACTTGATTGTCCCAAGCAAAATAGGTTTCTTTGTATGGGAAGCTTTTTAGGGAAAGATTTTGATTTTGGATCGACTATAAAGAAGAGGATGGTCTCTTCTGAACCAATGTTTTTTTGTATGAGAGATAAAGAGTTAGTAGACCATATTCTCCTTCATTTTATCTGAGTTTGGGAACTGTAGAATTTGATTTTCTCCTTGTTTGGGTTGCCTAGGTGGGGCCATGTGCGGTAAAAGAAACTCTGTTAGTGTGGCATGGTTCCTTCATTGGTAAAAAAAATGGAAGAAGGTTTGAAGGGTTATCCCATTGTGTATTTTTGACATTATGGAAGGAGAGGAATCAAAAATATTTTGAAAGCAAAGAAATGTTTGATCATACACTAAAATTCTCTTTTCTTTGTAATCTTTTGTTGTGGGTTAGAATGTACACAAATGAGGGCTCCCTAACCATGTTAGCTTTTATAGAATGGTTAGGATCTTCTTAAAGGGGTTGTTTTTTGTTGCCCTTTCCTTTTTGTTATGCTTTATTAGCTTCTTTTGTATATGGCTTATGTACTTTGATGTGCCTTCAAATAGAGCTTTTAACAAATTTATTTCATTTACCTATAAAAAAAAAAGATATAAGCCTAAATTTTTTTACCCATTGTTCCTTTTAATACAAACTAAAGGAAAATAATGCGACTTTGAATTACTCAATGCTTTTGTGTTCTGCACATCATCATTTGCAATTGAGCTTTTGGTTTCTATATTTTGTTCTCTGTGATTAGGACTATGAATGTGATTCTTATTTTGGTTTAGATATGTGCTTTCTATTTGTTATCTCTTCTGAATCATCTTTGTAAGCAATCTTTCCTATGTGTTGAGCTTTGTTGATGACAGTGAAAGAAATTTCATTTCACATGCATTTGGACTGTTTAAATTGTAGTGCCAACGAAAGCTTTGATGCCAACAATGTTAGTTCAAGAACACAAAGATAAAACAATCACACATACGGTACACGAGGTTTTAACGTGGTTCGGCCAACCATGCCTACGTCCACGGATGAGAGATAATGATTCCACTATACAATAGAGAATATTACAGAGGACAGAACCAGATACAACTATTGGGTTCCCGAAACATCCCATGTTTCCCCACTCCTTGTATCCATACCTTACTACGAGCCATCTCGCTCCACCGGGTACCTCCCGTTCTTCCTCACATCTCTATCCACCTTGTATAGTCTCTACAGGCTCATCTCCATCTCATAACTTTTTCCCCTCATGACCTAGAATATTTATAAAGATATTTCCAACAACCTTCCTTATTCTATAAGGAAGTCTAATATTACAATAATATATTAATCTAGAAATATTCTATATAATATTCTTTATAAAAAGGAATCTATACTAATTAGGAATTTGAGACACTTCCTAACAATCTCCACTTTGGACCAAATTCCATGAAGTTAATCTTCAATCTCTTCATGACACAAACCTTTTTGTATCATATCACCACGAAAGAGTAATCGACTCCACCTTCAGTGAAAATTCCTTTTGTTTTCATCTTGTGTGCTTTGTGATCTTTTGCTCTTCCAGAAATCTTCAACCCAAGCTCTGATACCAGTTGTAGTGCCAACGAAAGCTTTGATGCCAACAATGTTAGTTCAAGAACACAAAGATAAAACAATCACACATACGGTACACGAGGTTTTAACGTGGTTCGGCCAACCATGCCTACGTCCACGGATGAGAGATAATGATTCCACTATACAATAGAGAATATTACAGAGGACAGAACCAGATACAACTATTGGGTTCCCGAAACATCCCATGTTTCCCCACTCCTTGTATCCATACCTTACTACGAGCCATCTCGCTCCACCGGG
Source organism: Vitis riparia (assembly GCF_004353265.1). Lineage (NCBI taxonomy): Eukaryota > Viridiplantae > Streptophyta > Magnoliopsida > Vitales > Vitaceae > Vitis > Vitis riparia. The sequence continues at coordinate 20,294,020 of NC_048431.1, read as the reverse complement.
TACCTCCCGTTCTTCCTCACATCTCTATCCACCTTGTATAGTCTCTACAGGCTCATCTCCATCTCATAACTTTTTCCCCTCATGACCTAGAATATTTATAAAGATATTTCCAACAACCTTCCTTATTCTATAAGGAAGTCTAATATTACAATAATATATTAATCTAGAAATATTCTATATAATATTCTTTATAAAAAGGAATCTATACTAATTAGGAATTTGAGACACTTCCTAACATAAATGAGTAGAACCAGCTTTTATGAGAAATCTTCTTAGTTTTTGATATGGAAAATAAATTTCTATATAAAGAAATGTTTGTTTTCATTTCATTAATTGATGGAATCTGTGGAACTATATAGGAAAATTTCAAATCCAAATTTCCCATTATAGTATTATGGACTTCCTTTTTGGGGAGTGTAAGTTAGGACATAATTACCATTTTGTCACAAAATGACCTTTTCTTTGGTAAACATTCCATTTCATCTTTAGCTATCCACTATTTTATGAAGGATTTTTTGGGTCACTTTTATATTTCAGTCATGGTTCCAATTCACAAGGTATTGATGAATGCTTAGCCTTGATTTATTTCTGCAAAAACTGGTTGCAGTTCTTTTTGGTTGCCACTAACCTTTTGCCACAACCTTCTTATATGCAAGACTTTTTTTTCGTTAGGTATTTCTATAAAACAAGGATATCAGAAATTCCCAACTCTTGTGGATTATTGCATCTGAGATAATGAGTATTTATAATGATATATCATATTTGATAGCAGTGGCAAAAATATTAGTTTTAAAATGGAGAATCTTAACATATTTGCCAAAGCCACAACAGTTAGTAGAACCATTTAATTCTCCTCTCGAGTTTGATTAGAATTAATTGGAGCCATCAATCTTACAAGAGAGCACTTGGGTAAGTTGATGGGAAAATTCTGCAATATCTGTTTCTGAATTGTCTATTGAGTAACAGATCAGGCATTATTAAGTTGTTTACTCAATATTGATCATTGTTTATGTTCATTGCTGTTATATTGACATGGAAATTGTCATTGACTCAAAGAGATCAAAAGCTAAAAATCGGTGGCTCGATAGGGAAAGCTAGCATTGTTAAGAGCTGGATACTTTTGTGATTTCTTCAAATCAATAGATATATACTCTGTTTGTGGTTGTTATTCATGATGAGGACTCTGTATATGCTCATTTTTCTGACTTGGTCTTTGTATGTGCTCTTTGTTGTGGCTTATATATGCTTTGTTTGTTGTTTGGTTTGAGTCTCAGGTTGTAATCTTCCACTATCTGTTACATTGTATATGATGGTCAACAAAATTTTGTTTTGCTGGCATTTGAACTGTTCTGTATGAGCAGAACTAGCATCATCACATTTATACCCTTTTTTGATGGAATTTTTTTTTCAAGGTTTTCCATAAAAGGAAATGCCTGTTTTCATTTCAGTTAGAAGCTATTGGCCTAGATAGAGAAGATTATTTTCTTCAAATTCAAAGTTTCCATTGTAGTGTTATGAATTCTTTTCCCAATTTTTAAAATCCTTTCCAAGTGTTTAAGGCATAATGACCATTTTTTTAGTAAATGGTCCATTTTATCTCCAATTATCCATTGTTTTACAAAGAATATATATCTTCTTAAATTTCAGGGCTGCTTGCAAGATGTTGATTAATGCTTAGATCATTATGAAGAAAATGGGAGCAAATCCTCGATTTATTTTTGCAAAAACTAATAATAGTTCTTTCCAGTTTCCACTAACCTTCTGCTAAAACCTTCTTTATTCAATCAAACTCATATAATCCTCTTTCTTGGAGCAACCCTTTCTATGAAACTTGGTTTGTTTGATTCTTGGTTTCTCAACAAAAAGAAGAAAATATTTTTGTATCACTTGGTGCAACTGACGCAGGACGGAGCCAACCATAAACCTAGGTGCTAGAATTTTTGTTGGTAACAAATTACGGTTACACAGCTGGGATATCACAAAAGGACAATGCTAAATCAGGATTTATAAATTGAAAGCTGCACTCATGTGTACTCTAGAACAGAGTGTCTATCTAAATGCTTTTCTCAACTTACAGTTGTCAATAAGAACCTCGAAGCTCTCTAAAATTTTGTCTATTATTGTACTATGTCTATGGACTTAGATGCTTACTCTAAAGCATATTCAGTATGAGGCTAATCTTCTTAGGCATCAAACCCCTTTGGTTTGAAATTTTCAATTTTGATATGGTCACCTTTTATGTGCTAGTTGACATGTAGCCTTCATATGTAAAAGCTCCCAGATATTCCATGTTATGCTTATTCACTATATACATAATCCTTCTTGTTGTTCACATAATTCTTTATATGACATGGTATGTTTCTTTTTGTTTTAACTGTCAATAGTTGGTTGGATATTCTAGTTTTTATTTAGCCTCGTGAATTCTTCATAGGTGGAAGAGATCCCAGAGTCCTTTGGAACAGTGGATCATTATTTCGGGTCTTATATTTATCCTTTATTGGAAGACATACGAGCTGAGATGTGTTCAAGTATGGAGGACATTCACAGAGCACCCTTTGCTGAAGTGATCTCATTTGTTGAGAGCAAATCAGATCGACCATTATTTTATGATGTTATGGTTGATCGATGGAGAAATAGATTTAGTGATCGTGACAAGGAGCCTTACAAAACTATGCCTGGGGATATTTTAATTTTAACAGAAGCTAAACCAGAAACAGTTTCTGATTTACAACGGGTGGGAAGGACATGGACTTTTGCATTAGTTACTAAAATCCCAAAGGAGGAGGATGAGGATGAGGATGAGGATGAGGATGAGGATGAAGACAATAGTACATCAACTTATTTTGAGGTCAAGATATCAAAAAACTATGAAGTTGATGATGCGAAGCAAAGCTCAATGTTTGTTGTCTTCTTGATTAATACAATTGCTAACAGAAGAATATGGAATGTATTGCACTTGTTTGGGAATATGTGCATTATAAGTAGAGTTTTGTCTTCTGATTCTCTGGTAAGTAATGTGAACAAACTCAATATCTCAATTAAATGTTGCAGTCACTACCGATTTTTGGCTTAACATATTTAGACGAGATTTAATGAAATTCAGAGGCTAATCGACATAATTTTCTTTTCTAATAACAGGTCAAGGAAAATTATTATCAGTGTCCTGTATGGAGTGATGGCGGATATGCTAAAAAATTTGCTTTGAGTTTATCATCTAATCTAAATGAATCCCAGAATCAGGCAGTCTTAGCTTGTCTTAGAAAAATTCAGTATAACCACAAACCTTCAGTGGAACTTATATGGGGCCCACCAGGGACGGGTAAAACTAAAACAGTCGGTGTGCTGCTATATACCCTTTTAAGGATGAATATCAGAACACTTGCTTGTGCCCCAACAAATATTGCAATTACAGAAGTTGTGTCTCGTGTCCTCAAGCTGAGGGAAGAGTCATTTGAAAATGACCTTGGAGCAAATAGCATGTTTTGTTCATTAGGAGATATTCTCCTATTCGGGAATAAGTCCCGGCTGAAGGCTTATTCAGACATTGTGGAGGTATATTTGGATTATCGTGTTGATAGGCTTTTTGAGTGCTTGGGGCCAGTTACCGGTTGGAGACATCGTTTCAATTCCATGATAGATTTTCTTGAAGACTGTGCTTCTCACTACCGTATTTTCTTGGAAAATGAATCAAGGAAGGAGAAAAGTTGCAGCAATAAAGGTGGAAGTACCAAGGAAGAGGTTTTCATGAAAAATGAATTAAGCAGCAATGAATGTGAAAGTACCAAGAAAGTGGATATATCATTTATTGAGTTTGCAAGAGATAGATTCAGGGCTACTGCTGGCCCTCTCAGAAGATGTGTCAGGATTTTTTGCACTCATCTACCTAAAAGTTTCATTCTGAAACAGAATTTCCAGAACATGGTTTACCTCATTCAGTTACTTGATTCATTTGAAAGTTTATTATCCAAAGATGATGTGGTTCCTGAGGAACTAGAGAGGTTGTTTTCACATCAAGAAGCAGTTCGAGATTCTTACTCAGATTCTTCAGACCTTCTGTATGTGCACAGAGGAGAATGCCTTTCGGTTCTAAAAACACTTCGCAGTTCTCTTAATGAACTCAACCTTCCTAGTGCCATGAACAAAGGTTTGATAAAACAATTCTGTTTTAAAATGGCTTCATTAATTTTCTGCACTGCTTCTAGTTCATATCAGCTGTATCGAGTGAATATGAAACCACTGGACTTGTTGGTTATCGATGAGGCTGCACAGTTGAAAGAGTGTGAATCAGTCATACCTCTACAACTCTCGGATATAAGGCATGCTATTCTCATTGGTGATGAGTGTCAATTACCAGCAATGGTCAGGAGCAAGGTGAGAAAATTTAGCGTGCTTATTTTGCCTTGTCCACTGTTTACTTAAAAACTTTTTTGTTTTCCTTCTAAAATTTGGTTTTCTATTTGTTTTTTCAATTCACTCAGTATCCTTTTTCTTTTGGCTTTCTTAAATTAGGTTTCTAAAGAAGCTGGATTTGGAAGAAGTTTATTTGAAAGGTTGAGTTCATTAGGTCATTTTAAGCACCTTCTCAATGTGCAGTACAGAATGCATCCATCAATAAGTTTCTTCCCGAATTCAAAATTTTATTTCAACCAGATCTTGGATGCACCAAATGTTAAAAGTAAAAGCTACACCAAACATTATCTTTCAGGACCCATGTTTGGCTCCTATTCTTTCATAAATGTTCGTGGGAAGGAAGAACATGATGATGTTGGTAGGAGCCGTAAAAATATGATTGAGGTGGCTATTGTGATCAAGATAGTAGGAAATCTATATAAAGGTATGTCAGGTGGGAGATTCATGTTTCTAATACCATCTTGATTCAATTATTTTCATCCATCATCTGTAATTTGAAGTTGTCTTTCATTTGGTCATATTGTGCGCCAAATATAAGTTCAATGCCTCTACATTTATTTATTGATTTTACTTTGTACCAGTCAACATTTTTAGTTCTTGCTCATGAGTTTTTTTTCTTATTAGAGTGAAGCAAATTGATGATGTTGGAAAAATACTAAAGCCCTTGCATCTTGCATCTTGGTACAGAATGGAGTGGCTCAAATCAGAAGCTTAGCATTGGTGTAATATCTCCCTATGCTGCTCAAGTTGTGGCAGTCCAAGATAACCTTGGAGAGAAATATGAGAACCTTGATAACTTTGCAGTGAAGGTCAAGACTGTTGATGGGTTCCAGGCTGGGGAGGAAGATATAATAATAATGAGTACTGTAAGAGCTAATAGTCATGGATCAATTGGATTCCTTTCCAATCCTCAGAGAACTAATGTTGCTTTGACAAGGGCTAGGTATGGCTTAAATGGATTTCATTTAGAAGATTACTTCCTCCTAGTTCATTTTGAGGATGGTGAATATTTGCTTGCTACTTTGATTCCATTTTAGGCACTGTCTTTGGATTTTGGGGAATGAAAGGACTCTAGCTAAAAGTGAATCCGTTTGGGAAGACTTAGTTTGTGATGCTAAGAGACGTAAGCGTTTCTTCAATGCTGATGAAGATAAGGATATGGCTAAAGCCATATTAGAGATCAAGACGGAGTTTGATCAGCTTGATCGTTTGCTTGATGGGAGTAGTATACTTTTCAAAAATGCTAGGTGGAAGGTAAATAGCTCCAAGTACTTAGACCTTTTCTTCCTATAATTTACTGCTGCTATGGCATTCTATATTGATAATATTCTGTACTCTAGATTATATGCATTTTTCTACTGTCTCAGGTTCTCTTCAGTAATAACTTCAGAAAATCATTTGTAAAGCTGAGATCAGACCGGACAAAAAAGTCAGTTATGAAGCTATTACTGAACCTGTCTAGTGGCTGGCGACCTAAGAAGTTGAACATAGACAGAGTTTGTGAAAGCTCTTCCCAGATCTTGAAACAATTCAAGGTTGAAGGATTTTATATCGTTTGCTCGATTGACATAGTTAAGAACACCCAAGTTTTGAGGGTTTGGGATATTTTGCCCCTGGAAGATATTCTAAAATTGGTTAAACATCTTGATAACATATTCCAGAGGTATACTGATGATTTTATCAATCGCTGCAAGGAAAAATGTCTTGATGGGTATGTTCATTTTTCAGTGTACTCTTAAGTTATCTAAAAAAATCCTAAATATTCTGATTGCTGCCTTGGAGTGTAAGTAATAGAAGTAGAAGTGTTCTTTTATATGTTGAATTTTGGAGCATCTGTTACCTTGTTCTTTTATTTTGTGGTCAGGAATTTGGAAGTTCCAAGGACATGGGCAACCTCTTCAGACATTGTCCAGTTTAAGAATTTTTGCAAAGAAGAGTCTCAGGGCAATGAAAGTGCAGATGCTTTTGATGGTAGAAGTTATGTTGAGAATTCGAAGGTGAGTGAAAGTTTATTACTGATGAAGTTCTACTCCTTATCAACGGGCATGGTTAGGCACTTGCTCTCTGACCATGATGGTAGAGAATTGGATCTCCCATTTGAAGTGACAGACCAAGAACAGGATATAATTCTTTACTATAGAAGCACCTTTATTCTTGGACGGTCAGGTACCGGTAAAACAACTGTTTTGACCATGAAACTATTCCAAAAGGAGCAACAGCACCATATGGCAATGGAAGGTTTTCAAGAAGACAAGGGTAATGCATCCACAAATGCTACCTACAGAAATGAGGTTGGGACGAGTGTTGGAAAGACCCAGGTGGCTGTCTTGCGACAGCTTTTTGTGACAGTCAGTCCTAAATTGTGTCATGCTGTCAAACAACATGTCTCTCATCTGAAAAGGTGTGTGGATTACTCATTAACATGATTGCTGCATCTGCTAATACAGGCACTTTTATAAGTCCATTATGAAAGTCTCTTCAATAAATCTGCTTAATGGTTGTAACAATCTACAGGTGATTGTTGTGGTTGTTGTGGTGGTGGGAGTTGGGGTTTGTTGGTTGTGGTTTTCTGGTGGTCTTGGTTTGGCTCACTTTGCAACAGATTATCTATATCTTGTATACAAAAGAATTCAGAAAACTAACATCAAGATGAAAAATAATATAAAAGAAAGAGTAGCTAAACAAGATATATAAAAGATAAACATGGATATTCTAAAGCAATATGATTAAGATATTCTTATTACAAGTTAGAGCACACATAAGGTGATGAGTTTTCAAGAGTCTTCTGAGATTGGTGTGCTGTTGATGAGTATGGTTGAGGTTTCTTGGCACTACTTCTGGAATGATATTGATTCTCTTATGCTTTTCCTATTTCTGGACAGCAACATTATGAAATTTGAACCATTCTAGGGGCTTGTTACAATTTAACATGAGGCATTGATTAAACAGGACCTCCTTTTCCTCTTAAAACTTAATAGGTTTAAAAAGCCATCTTTTTCAACCTCAGATACTCTTTTCTTTTTTCCATGAAAACCTTTCTTACTATGAATTGTTCATTACCATTTAATCTTGTGTCTTGATATGTTTAATTTCTTATGTTTATCAACAGAAATGTATTATAATACAATAAGAAGTTTTATCTGTGAAGTGAGTTTCTAATTAAGAACTTTGTTGTTTCTGCAGCTTTGCCCATGGAAAGAAATTTTCAGCAGAAAGCAATTCAAATAATATAGATTATGTTGATGATGCTGAACTATTCAATGATATTCAAGATTCTCTCATTGATATTCCACCCAAATCATACCCTCTAGTTGTGACATTCCATAAGTTCTTGATGATGCTTGATGGAACATTGGGCAATTCATATTTTGAAAGATTCCGTGATGTATGGGAATTTTATCGTGGAAAAAGAAGTTTGAGTTCAATTGGCATGCAGACTTTTATAAGAACAAAAGAGGTTACGTATGACAGGTTTAGTTCTTCCTATTGGCCCCATTTCAATAGCCTGCTAACTAAGAAGCTAGATTCTTCCAGGGTCTTTACTGAGATAATTTCTCATATAAAAGGTGGCTTGAAAGGAGGGAGGGTCTCTTATAGTATGCTGTCCCGGGAGGATTATGTGCTGTTATCTGAAGCCCGGGTGTCTACTTTAAGTGGGCCGAAGAGAGAGATAATTTATGACATCTTTCAAGACTATGAACAGATGAAGATGGAGAAAGGTGAATTTGATTTGGCGGATTTAGTAATTGATCTTCATTGTCGACTTAGACATGAAAGATATATGGGTGATGTAATGGATTTTGTATACATTGATGAAGTGCAGGATCTTACCATGAGACAAATTGCTCTTTTTAAGTATATCTGCAGAAATGTAAATGAGGGTTTTGTTTTCTCTGGTGATACAGCACAGACTATTGCCAGGGGGATTGATTTTAGGTTCCAAGATATACGATCACTCTTCTACAACGAGTTTGTAATGGAATCGAGTGATGGAAGAAAAGAGAAAGGTCAAGTCTCAGAGATTTTCCATTTGAGCCAGAATTTTCGTACTCACGCTGGTGTTCTCAAGTTATCACAGAGTGTTATTGAACTTCTTTATCGGTTTTTTCCTCAATCTGTTGATATTTTGAGTCCAGAGACCAGTCTTATTTATGGTGAAGCTCCTGTTTTACTTAAACCTGGAAAGGATGAAAATGCAATCATAACTATGTTCGGAAACAGTCAAAATGTTGGTGGGAATCGGTTTGGTTTTGGAGCAGAGCAGGTTATTTTAGTGCGTGATGATTGTGCTAGGAAGGAAATTTCAGGTTATATTGGGAAGCAAGCTCTCGTTCTTACTATACTGGAGTGCAAGGGCCTAGAGTTTCAGGTGATCATTCAATTTTATCTTAAGCTCCTCACTCCTTCCTCGAATCCGTTTTTAATTTTGTTCATGCTTTTCATACTGACCATTGTCCATAATCTGGTCAAAAGTCTTAAAAACATGCATTGTCCATAATTTGGATAAATTGGGCATGATTGTAGTCCTACCATTTTCATCTCAAACTACCAATCCCATTTATTTCTTGTAATTATGGATTGTAATTCTAGTTCACAATTTACTTTTCTTGCAGTGGTTCAAATTGTTTTTCATTAGATGGCTGGTGCAGCACTTAGAAAGCCAAATATTGCTGTGGCCTTAAATCCTATAATCTGATTTTCTCAGTTCTTGATTGTTTCATTTTGTAGGATGTGTTGTTGTACAACTTTTTCGGGTCATCACCTTTAAAAAATCACTGGAGAGTAATATATGAATATATGAAGGAACAAGATTTGCTAGACTCCACTGCTCCTAGCCCAAGTTTCAGTCAGGCAAAACACAATCTCTTGTGCTCTGAACTGAAGCAATTATATGTGGCTATCACTCGTACCAGGCAAAGGTTGTGGATTTGTGAAAACACAGACGAGCTGTCCAAGCCTATGTTTGACTATTGGAAGAAATTATGCTGTGTACAAGTTACACAACTGGATGAGTCTCTTGCAAATGCAATGCGAGTTGCTAGCACCCCTGATGAGTGGAAGGCAATGGGTATGAAGGTGTGTCCGATCCTTTCAAATAATAATATAAGGATGACAATAGTATTCCCTTCTTATGTAACATCCTTTTGGAGACTCAAAACGACTATGCTTTTAAGGGTGATATTGTATTTCTGGTGGTCGGGGATTTGGGTTCAGGTTTTGAATGGTTTTTTCTTCCATTTATAAAAAAATGTGATGTTTCTCCATTGATTAGCATGTGAAACATTTCTGGAGGTGCAGACATGGTGTGATTTTGAGTAGCAGAAGCATTTTGCTCTGAGTTTGTTTATCTATTTCTTTTCATTTGCAGCTCCTTCGTGAGCATCACTATGAGATGGCAACAAGGTGCTTTGAAAGGGCAGAAGATACCTATTGGGCAAGGCTGGCTAAGGCTCATGGCCTTAAAGCAGCAGCTGAACAGAAGCGTGATTTGAATCCCGATGCGGCTCATGTTGATCTTAGGAAGGCTGCTGAAATATTTGAAGAAATTGGCCAGGCTCATCCTGCTGCCAAATGTTACTTTGAGTTAAATGAGTATGAAAGAGCAGGTAAAATTGTATGAGCGTATTAGTCTGCTAACATTATTTTGGTTTCTTTTAGATTTATGGTTACTCTTCATAAATATTTCAATTTTATGAACTGAAATCTGCTCAGAAACTTCCAATCTGAAACTAAAACGTTATGGATTGTTGTGAACTTAAAATTTTGGAGCATACTAATTGAACTGGTAGTTGTAATGCAGTGTAAAGAGACTCCTCAAACCAGAAATTTCTTAGGGCTATATCACACTTAATCATAGTCAATGGTTGCTTGCCCTGGTTTTCTGAATACATATTTGAACAATGGTGAGACAGATAACACAGTTCAATTGAGAGCTTTTAGCAGATTGATTTATATTGTTTAGTTGATATTATGATGACTGGTGTTGCTTAGATATTCTTTTTCATGATTTTTGTTTGTGATCCACTCAAGTAGCCATCATTTCTTTATTATATCTCTCGTATATTTCTTATATTTCAAGGAATTATCAGATATGGATCTGAAAGTTTAACTAAGATAACACCTCTGAATTTTCCAGTTGCTCCTCTTACTTACTCTTGTTCCAAGTCTTTTATCCTTCCTGTACTCTCTAGCTTTGCATCTATATTGTTAAATACATTGTTTTTCCCTCCATCTTTTTGGTTGTATTTAGAATTCAAATTATAACTTTAAGTCCTGCAGGTAGAATTTATCTGGAAAAATGTGGGGAATCTGATCTGGAAAAAGCTGGAGAATGTTTTTCTCTGGCAGGACTGCATGAACGGGCAGCTGAAGTGTATGCTAGGGGGCACTTTGTCTCAGAGTGTTTGTCCGCATGCACAAAAGGAAAATTCTTTGACTTGGGTTTGCGGTACATCCAATACTGGAAACAACATGCAACTACAAGTAATGTTATGACCAAGAGAAGTAAAGAAACAGAGAAGATAGAACAAAAATTTTTGGAGAGTTGCGCACATCATTATCAAGCACTTAAAGATAATAGAACAATGATGGAATTTGTTAAAGCTTTTCACTCCATGGAGTCAAAATGCAAATTCTTAACAACATTAGACTGTCTTGATGAGCTTCTGCGGTTGGAAGAAGAATTGGGTAACTTTTTGGAGGCTGCAAACATTGCAAAACTAAGTGGGGAGATTCTGCTTGAGGCTGAAATGCTGGGTAAGGCTGGAAATTACAGAGATGCATCAATCCTTTTTCTCTGTTATGTGTTGTCCAACTCTCTTTGGGCATCTGGAAGCAGAGGTTGGCCCTTAAAGCAGTTTGTGAAAAAGGAGGAGCTCTTAACAAAAGCCAGGTTATTTGCAGAGAGGGAGTCAAAGTACTTCTACGACTTTGTCTGTATGGAGGCTAGCATTTTGTCTGATGAACAGACTAGCTTGTTTGAGTTGAACCAATGTTTGAGCACTTCCCTAAGACATAAAAGTGTCAGAGGTGAAATATTATCTGCTCGAAAAATTATTGATGCTCATCTTAATTCCAATGCCACAAAGTTTGAGTGGACAGATGAATGGGTTTATGATCTGAAGCAGCATTCAGAAGTAAGACTTTCCCAGAACTGTATTTCAGTTGAAACATTGCTATACTCTTGGAATGTTTGGAAGGAGAACATTGTTAACGTGCTGGAGTTTCTTGGACTTGATGAAACCCAAGATGTTAAAGACTATGCTAGTTATGGAGAATTCTGTTTGAACTACTTGGGTGTGAGGAAGCAATCTAAAAATCTGAATCTAATCTATGCTTTGCTTAACCCTGACGCCGATTGGGTAAGAGAAGTCGATGACAGATTTATTCGAAGGACTGGTAGGTTGGTTTATGTTGATGGCCATCAGTTTGCTTCTGCTGCTCAGAGTTATTGGAGTTCAGAGTTATTCTCTATTGGCACTAAGGTGTTGGAAAATCTCAAAGTCCTCTATAATCAATCAACCGGGAAGTCATTGTCTCTGTTCTGCCAAAGCAAGTCGCTTATTCACATGTTTGAGGTTGCAAAATTTCTTTTGAAGCTTAAGTTTCTTGACCGCAGATGCCACGCTGCCAGAACACTGCAGAAATTCCTTAATATATTGACTGAGCAATTTTGTTCGAAAGTTTTTCCTTTGGACTGGAAAAAGTCATCAACAGAGAACATGGTTTCCCTCAGAGAAACTGAGCTCTCCAGAATTTTATTTAAAAAGGCTATTTCTACAAGCATCAGCATGAAAAATGAGTTGACTCATGGGCAAATTGGAAGAGTGGCCTCTTGGATTCTTGGGACAGGTAAGCAGACTACTGAACTATATGAGAAGATTGCAGAGAGGTTTGCTGTGAATCCACCATGGAAGGCATTCATTAACAATCTCAGTGGGAACAAAGGATCAGGATTTCCCCAGGGTTCAGTGCCTATCCATGAATCTCAAAAGCATGTGTCTCTGGTTTCGAGGCTTGATGAAGCATTGAGAGATACCTACAATGCTAACTGGAGACAAAGTGATTATATATCACCTGGTTATTTCTTGTATCTTGTTGATCGCCTCCTGATTTTGGTGACTTCCTCTCAGGAGTACTGTTTCACTACCAAGTCTTCATATATTGAGTGGCTTATTTTCCAGGAATGGAATAGCAGCCCAAATCCTGGTTTTGTAGCAAATCAGCCATTTCCTTTTGGAGAGACTCTTGATTATGTTGCCCGCATAACTCAAGAGCTCCTTTACAATAAACACGACACGGTGGAATGGATTAGAAAATCCAATATCAATTTGGAGGAATACTATCCGCTGTTGTTGCTGAGATTGGTTATTATAATTTGTTTGCTTTGTGTGAATGTGAGCGTGGATGATGGGAAATATGTTGGGATACTCTTCCATTTGTTTGAGATGAGTGACATTACTTCACAATTACCCCAAGACTTTTGTGATGTGCTTAGGAGAAGAAGGAAACGTAATCAATTCAGCATAGACATAAATGTGTTTGCCAAAGCATTTAGAAAAGTTGATGATCCTCTCGTGATAGTGAAGTTGCAGAGAGATTCTTCAGAAGTGTCATGCCCAGATGCCATTTTCATAGACATGACACTCAACCAAAGCAGACAGGACCTTTTACGTGTCTTGTTTCAAAGAAGCATCAATTCATCCAGCACAAAACTTCCCTCAAACAGTAGTGCAGCCTCGAACTTATCTTCTGGGGTGGGTTGGGCCTTGAAGTCTCAGAATGATGAAGTTATAGGAGGCAATCCAGAAAACAATTATGAGCACTTTTGGGATTTTCTTGATGCATTGGACAGAAGTCCTATGAAGAACTTCTTGCCTAATGTCCCTAGGGTTAAGGTAACACCAAATTGCTTCATTGATGAATGTAATGCAGTTAAATTTGTGTACTAGAATTTTGACACATCCCTCCTTTTTCCTTGTCTTTTAATTTTTCAGTTGGAGGTAGAGAATAATATTCGCCTTATAACTTCAGTGCTGGCTGCCTTTCATAAGAACCCTGCAGAAGGTGAAGATGTAAACCTTTGTTGGGAATTGAATTTCATGCTTGACGAATTGAGGCAGCTTTCTTCTACATTGAATGCGAGGTCAGTATACAGAAGCAATACCATTCTTTGAGCCTTTGTTTCTTACACCTTGCTTGAACTCCTCTTTCCCCACCCCCAATTTTTTACGGTTCTTAAGATGGGCCTTAATTTCCTTTGTTATGAATGTTCTCCAATCTGTTTGTTGGCACATTTATTTTGGATTTTGATGGCATCAATGATGATCTTCCCCTTGGATTAATGGGTTAATCCTATTTTTTTCCTCTAGTACCACTCTGAATTCCTTTATAAATGTAGTTGCATTGTTGTTGGTTGTTTAGCTGTCTGAATTACATAGTGATACTTCAAATCAGCTGTCATCTTCGATATGCTTGGTGTTATCCTCAAGTTCATATCTATGGTTTCACTTTGCTGGTAATTTTGACTCAGACTCTTATTCATGGGTTCTTTTTGGCACTATATTGACTTGAAGGAATTTGATGTTGCTCTCTATTTGCCTGCTGTTCATATTATTAACATCCGTTAAGAAAACAAATGTGCAGATCCTACCCCATGTTTTGTTTGTTTGATGTGAAAATGTAAGAAAAAGATATGATAACTTGAACACTTATGGAGTGAGTCCTTAAGGCGCAATAATGATTTTTCCCAACACCCTAGTGGCTTGGAAATTGTGGGTAAAGAATCTATTGCTATATATGCACTCTGCATTTAAATCAATGAAAATGTACTGGTTTGGTTTCATTTCAAAGTGAATTAATTTCTTTTCATTTTTATTTTTCAGAAATAATAGTTCAAGAATTAGAGAGCTTGTCCTAAGGTTGAAGTCAAGAAAGCCACGAGTCGAGCCTCTGTTGAACCGGCTATTTCTGCAGAAGGATTCAACTGCAGTAAGTGAGGCATCATCAGCTACCACCATCCCCTCTGGTATGCAAAACCAAGTAGACAAAGGCAAAGGCGAGGCTGAAGAAAGTGAAGAGGATGATGGGGTTAATACCAAAACCCCAAGCAACTCTAACAATGGGGAAACTGAAAGCAAGGAGGGAAAGGGAAAACGAAAAGCCAAGAAGGGAAGAAAAGGAAAAGGTGGGAGAAAATAAATAGCCATGGACAGCTTCAAGGACATATCATATGCATATATATATATGTATGTATGCCATTTCATAAATTTTCTGTTCCTTCAGTATGCATTTGTAAGTGTGGAAATGTATGCATAGCTTGTTGTATGGTTTCTCTCCAGAAAGCATTTCCAAATACTCATATCCTTCTTCACATGTGATCCTTACATTAAATGGGGTGATTATAGCTCTGATATCATGTCAAGTTCCCGAAAATTTTGATGGAAAATGTAAAACAAAGAAAATAAAGAGGAAAAATAAACAAAAGGAAAAAGTAAAGAAAAATTAGATAATTTTTATGTACTATTTTAAATTTATTTCATTTATTTTAACTCTTTTATATAAAAATTAAATAATTTAAAAATGCATAAGTTTTTAACTAATTTTATTTATATTTTATTTTCTTTCGTATTCTTTTTGTAGTCAAATTAAATTTAAATTTTTTTTTCTTTTCTTAATATTTTTTATGAACTGAAGATAGCCTAAAAGTTTAATTTATTAGAATATGGACTCCAAGTGTATATACAACATATATCATTTTCTTAGCAAGAAATTGAAAGTGAAAAGAACACATTATTAAAAAAATTGTTTAATAAAATTTCAAATGCAGAATTAAAAATTATCCAAATTTTAATTTTATTAGAGAAATTATAATAAAACAAATTTTTTACATACATGGAATGAAAAATAAATTAAAATAATGTATTTATGAAGAAAAAAATGATGAAGCACTAAAAAAATAAGGAAAAAAAGTACAAATATTAAATAGATCTTATAAAAGATTTTTTTAAAAAAAATATTTAAAATTTATAATTGTGTTTATTTAAATCCTAGAGAGTTAGTATTATTATTTTTTGTTAATATCATTAAATAATTTTTTTTATCTATTGAAAATAATATTAAGAAATTAACCTCTTTTAAATATTTGAGTACAACTTAACTGTAAAAAAAAACCTTGATTAAAGAAAAAATTGTAAAATTTTATATTGATAATTTATATGCTAGTTCATTTGCATAAACAAGTTTTAAAAACTTATAAACATTCCTTTAGAAAAATAAGAGGTAATATACTTGAAAAGTTTAATAAATAATCAATTAAAAATAACAATAGTGTTAGAAAAATACAAAAATCGAACTCATAGATAGAACATAGGTAATATAAACCATTTGGAAGAAGTTAAGAAAGGGATCAATTGTATTTGGTTCAATAAACAAAAGCAAATGAAAATTATGCTTGCTAGCTACAAAATTTTCTTTATTCCATTTGGTATTTTCTCCATTATAATTATTATGAAGGACATTTACGATATTTAGTTTATGACAATTTATTTATAAAAAAATGTATAACTAAAAATAAACCACACATAAGATTAGGTCAAGTTCCATTAGAATTGTAACTTTTGCATACCCCTTATTTTGCCTGCAATACCAATTTCAGAATGATCAACTCTTATAGTGAGATGAACTATGTGTACAAGGTATGAGAATGAATTCACCATGTGATATTCCTAACCATTTCGGTTTTATACAAATGAGTTGTAGTTTGCAATTGAAACTTAGGACAAGTTTTTGAAGTGAGCTCATCCTTGTAGAAACGTGACCTTTCGCCTTAGCCATTAATGTCGTCTACAATAATTAGTCTCCAACATCTTATTTATGAAAATTATAGTAAAAAATGGATTAATGTTGTTACAAAGCATGTTATGGATATTGAGTCCAAATTTTATAAGTTTAAAGTTTATATAAATTGGTAATTTCATCATAACATCAGAGTTTGGTTCGATGAGAGGTCTTGTGTTTGAGCCTCCTCTCCTATTTTGTTAGATATAAATTCAAATTTGTAATTTGTTTTATATGAATCCAAATTTTGTTTGTCTCTTCACGTATGAGTATGAGATTGAATATGAGGAAAGATGTTAATGCATATTGAGTTCAAATCCTACAAACTTAACCTTTTAGAAAAATTAATAGTTCAACAAATGTATCTAAAACAACTAAAACTAAATTTCTAATTAGATGAGTCCACTCTGAAGCTATAAAATCAACTTGAAGTTTTACTCTATATTAGGTTTGCGCTTCAATATAATTACCAAGAGTAAGTGTTGTAGCTTGTTTCCAATATTCATTGGCTTGATTGAACCAAGTTTCTGCAATTTCAGAATCTCCCCGACGAATGGTTTGTTCTCCTTAATTAGAATAGGTGAGTTAATTCCTTCCCTTAGAACTGTACTTGAGAATTTCCTACTTCATATGACTCAACAGTCATTTATTTTGGTCTATGAGGAAATCTTTTCCAAAAAAAAGTATAAAATTATGGTGTTATATATAAAAATTTAGTAAACATTTCCAGAAAGTTTGTGGGCTTACAATGAAGCATGAAATCTGAGAAACACAAGGATCAAAGAAGGCTACATTTTCCATAAAATACCATGAGAGCGAGATGCCGCAAATTCAATTTTTCTTGGGCCAAGCCTTTTTGAAATTGGAGTAAGGCCCAAACCAAAATTCTGAATGGTAGATTACTAGAACCTAGGCCCAAAAGCTTGGACCAGCCCCCATTTCCAGCCTCGAGGGCCCATTTCCCCTGAATTTTTTCCCCTTCTTTCCCCTTGACCAAAGACATCATGATAGTTCAACTCTCTTAACAAGGCAAGTCATCAATTGCGACTTTAGCCCAAATCAACAATTTAAAATTATACTTAAAGCTAGAAATAGCTAAAACCCTGTACTTAAGACTTTGAACATTTTAATTAGGAAGTTTTTAGACTTGAATTATTTTTCCTTTTATTTTTCTCCTTCCCTTTGCCTTTAATAAACAAGAAAATGGCATCTAAGATAGCTTAATAAAGAAATTCTTTGTAAAAGGAAACAACATATGTAACGATCTATACCTAATCGTGTAAATATTATCTACTTTAGACTTAAACGAACTTTCACAATTTTAAAACGCATCTAAAAACTTATATATATATATATATATAACATTATAAACTCTTTCCCCTATCCAATGTAAATATCATAATTAACCTCCCCTACTATAAATATAATGTCTTTATTGTGTCTTACAAGATTATTAAACCAAATAAACAGACATTTCTCATGACACCAAACAAACCAAACAAACAAACATAATATCAATTATTATACCATTTCTAACTATTCATTTTTAATAATGTGAATATTATCTGTTTTAAGTAAAATAATCTTTTATAATTTTAAAACATATCTACATAGTTAAAAAAAAAAAAAAAATCATAGTTATATAATATCAAAAACTTTTTTTTTTTTTTATAAAATATAACATGTTTGTTGATAATTTGTTTTTTGCATTAAAAAAAATTACTTTATTACAAGAAAATTAATACTTTTTAATTTATTAATAATAAAAATATTAAATATACCAATCTTTTCTTTGTTTGTACTCATTTTGATTTGCTTTTTAATATGACGGTTCCAAACCCCTTTCGGTTTCTTTTTTAATAAGACGGGTCTAGAGAAAAATATCACCCACCAATTGTTTTTTTTTTTTTTCCCCTTTTAATAAGTAGGTCCAAGGAGGAAACTTGTATTTAACATCACCCATATCTGCTTGGTATAATCAAAATTAACATTCACACTCCTCTTTATCCACATCCAACCTAATCTCAAAACTGTTACATCAATGGAATAACTTCTCAACTTCTCAGATTGAAAGTGATAAAAGACATTTTACTAGCTCCACTGAAATAAACTCTGGCCCAAAGCTTCGAACATCCAAAATTCACAAGAGGCATGATCATGTATATATATATATATATATACTCAAACAAACAAACAATCCAACAAATGCATAAAGAAAAGAAAGCAGAACTGCATGGTAGCTAGGAATCGAACAAACACATAAGATCAGAAGATAGTTCCGGTAACTTCTACTGGGATGATGCGCCAGCTACTGGTCTTACTGCATTTTCATGTGCTCTGAACTCTGAGGTGCTGCTTAAGAGATGATGCACCGCCTTCTCAAAATTAACGAACCCCATGAACCAGAAGTCATGCCCATCAATGGTCAGAATCTGGATGTATTTTTCAGATGAATTTTCTCGCATAACCACTGGGTTGACGGTGCCTATGTTCCCCAAAGGTATCACAACCTGTTCAAGAAGCACATATCATGTTGTAATGATCAGATTTCAAGTTCTGATTAAGAAGCCTAATTTTCCAATCATTTCTTGCTTATTTTCTGAGCAGTCAAACAGAACTAGCTAGTAAGCATTCATGTTTTACCTTGTAGTAGCTCCAAGCCTCCTGCCCAGATGGAGCGGTGAAGGATAAGGGACGGTCACTGCAGAAAGCCACACAAGCAGTTGACAGATAGAGGGTACCGGCAACAGGGCCGGTAGAGGTAGACAGATAACAGGCAAAAGTCTTCTTCAGCTTCTCATTTGGATCTGTTGCAAAAGTCTGCTTGTAGAGAGACTCAAACCCACCTTCTGTGATCGCCTTTGCCGTCAAATTTACCTTCCCCCATGCAGTTTCCGACACCGAGTGCCCCATCTTCACTGCAAATTATTAGGATACATGTTCTCAACTTGGACAAAATCCCCTAACAGTGATTGAAATTAATGAAGTTTCTGAACATGAAATTAACTTACAGTTGTGCCAGATGTTTCTGCCAATGGTTTCAGCCTTTCTGCTCCATGAATTGAAGGTGTGAATGACAGGCTCAAAAGGGTTGTTGCTGGGCTTCTCAACAGGGGAGTACTGAACATAAGGCTGGTGGTAGGTATGCTGGTGCTCATCAGCCCTCCACAGGGCTGCCTTCTGGTTGTCTGGGTGCACAGTGGGCACTGCTGGTGCCCCCATCACATGGGTTCCCCATTTCTTGGCGTCCTCATCAGAAGATTGATGCAAAGAAGATGAGGATGATGGTGATTGATGATGAGAATCTGACTCTTTGGCCCTGGGAGATGGAGGAGACTGTTGATTGTGCTGTGGGTCTTCTGATGTGCCAGTCATGGTAGCTAAAATTAAAACAACAAAGATAGTAGACTTTCTGGGAATCAAGATAAGAACAAGGGCTCGATTTGGGAGGTGGGTTTGAAGAAGTTCAGTTTTATAGATATAAATTTGTAGACTGTGCACACGGTTTTGTTTATTTCCTTAGCCAATAAGCATATGGGTTGCCTACCGCCTAGAAGACACCCAGATGCTTCTGGATCATGCCACGCATTCATTTCTTCAGGGCCCCCACTTAAAGATTTATTTGCTTTTGCTGGGTTGGATTGAAGCATGAATTGGGGCCTTTAGGGTTGGCTTTTTAAACCTGAGCCAAGCATTGGACCGGGTCCAATTGAAAATCTATCCAAACTAGTGGAACTGTTTTTTGGGCTCTGGGCTGATCCAAGTTGCGGCCCCAATTTGAGTAGAGTTGATATTGGTGGTTGATTCAGTTGGGGTTATAGTGGTAACCTTTGATGGAGGCTGCTCCTCAATGATTGTCATGATATGTTTCTAAAATCATTCCCAAACAAACTCTAATGGGAAGGTAGTTGGATTATAAAACTCATCCCATCAGATGGGTCGTAAAGTTTCTTGCTGAAAGAGGAAATGGGGGAATGTTGGAGCAACAAGTAAATCAGGGTTCAGTTCACATGTCAGGTCCCAAAGTGTAGAAGGATGTAGAACAGTACAACAGCAAGGTGGATGGTGGCTCCAGTCTAGTTATGATTGCAAATATTCTAAGGCTAAGCATCATTTCTTTTTAGGGGAAAATCATGCAACCATGACTTTATCTAAAAAAAAATATTTTTGTAAGGAATCCAAAGTTTCCCATTTCAGAATAAGTACAAAATGGAAAGAACTATTTCCTCCCTTCCCTACTTGTTATAAAATGGGAAATTAAGGGTTCCTAAAAATTTATTTATTTTTTAATTAGAAAGGAGAGAGAGAGAGAGAGAGAGAGAGAGAGAGAGAAGGCGCAAAAGTGCTCCAGGAAACATACTTCACATTGAAAATTGGACTAATATTCATATCATTTAGTGAGTCAAGTAAATATATATTGGACATGGTGGGAAACAACCCATTACCTCAAGCAAATAACTCCTTGAAGGGATGTTTAGCATATCTTTTAAGGCAAACACGGACCATGGCATGCTCTTCTTCATTAAATTCTTAATTTTTAAGGTGAACATCAATAACAATTTTATAATTTTCATTATTTAATGCAATTTACATCATATATTAGCTTGAAGATCATGAATGTGTTGAGCAAAGGATTTAGAAAATTCAGAAGGTCTAGATTCAGAAGAGAAAGGGATGAGATCAATAGTTGGACAAGCAAAATAACCAATCTCAAAAGTTATTTTTCTTGTAGAACAATTAGCAAAATTGTTACATCCTATTTAACGATTAATAAAATTGTTATAGGTAAGCCCTACTATTGGCATTATCAAATCACAATTACCTTATTTCTCTCAACAAAACTCTTAAGCAAGTATCCTAGATTATGATTAATATCAATAGGTTGACGAGCAACTACCCATAAACAATCTCAAATGGTAATTTTCTTGTAGAATAGTTAACAAAGTTGTTACATCCTATTGAACAATCAACACAATTGTTATAGGTAAACATTACTATTAGCAGTATCAGATCCCAATTATCTTGTTTTTCTCCAACTAAACTCCCAAGCAAATATTCTAGATTCTGTTTAATGTCAATAAGTTGACAAGGATAATAAACATAAACAATCTCAATTGATAATTTTCTTGTAGAATAGTTAACAAAATTGTTACATCCTCTATAATAGTTAACAAAATTATTAGGTAAACCCTACTATTGGCAGTATCAAATCTCAATAACCTTGTTGCTTTCGAATATAACTCTTAAGCAAACATCCTAGAATATTGTTAATAGCCTTAGTTTCACCATCAATTTGATGATGAAATGCTAAGGGGAATTTCATATTAGGGCCAAAAGTTCTCCAAACTATCTTTAAAAAATAACTAATAAATTTGACATCTCTATCAAACACTATGGAAGTGGATAACTTTATTTCCTTACAAAATAATTTGGCTACATGTGAGACATTGATTGTTTTGCGACAAGGGATGAAATGTGTTTCTTTTAGAAAACCTATCTACCACAACAAAAATATAATCAAATCCTTGAGCTATTTGTGGCATCTCAAGAACAAAATCCATACTAAGGTATGTCTAAGAGGTGTGTGTGGTATAGTTAAAGTGTAAGCAAGTAAAGTGTTTCTTTTGTTTGCCTTAGCTAGCTAACAAGTTCAATACTATAACACAATTTTAGTAATATCTCTTTTTAAAGAAGGTCAATAAAACCCTTCCTCTACAAAGCAATAGTTTTGCCCTTACTCAAGGGACTAGTTAAACCCCTACTATATAAGCAACTCCCAAGTCAAGAAATCTTAAATATAGGTATAAGGAGTATGTAGCTTATCCTCTCTAAACACGTAGTTATCACAAATGATAAAATCAACATGATCTTGACAATGATCATCTTGAATTTCTTTATAAAAGATATCAAAATCAAGATAAGTAAGATACCCACCCTTTGTCGTCTCAAATCCAACCCCATGGATATTCATGGCTTGTAAATTACTCAACTAAGGGCATTAATAGTTTTATTCTTGCATAATGATGGAGAACAAATGTGGTTTCTTAAAGAATTATATCCACCTAGCTAAACTTAACTTTTTTTTTTTTTTTGAGAACTTAGATTCCTTAATGTGCTTGAGAACAAATGTGTATTCTCAAATAATATTCAAGAATCATTTAGAAATTTTCTCCCAATAATACAAGAAGTTTGAAGCCTTTAAATGAGAGTTGGAAGTCTAAAAGAGCCATTAGACATAGTTTGGGATCGATCGGTCAACTAACTAATAACTATTGAGGTCACTATTGCCCAACCGACTTAATTAGCCCTCAACTGGTTCTCAACCGATTAAGGTTTAACCTTAATCGATTAAATACATGTTATTAGAAAAAGAGAAAATGCAAAAACACATTAACCAATCAAACCTAACTAGATCAACTCATTCCACCTTAACTTAATCAATTTCATTGTAAAGTGCCAGGAACTTTGGATTACTCTGTTTCTTAGCCCTGGATAAAAAAAAAAAAAAGTGCATGTATTTTTCCCTAGGCTCTCTAAATCTAAAGTAGTAGAACAGAATGGCAATCAAAACCATTTCAGAACAAATATCTAGATATGGAGAACTCATATATGTGATCTAGATGTTCCTAAATCAACTTCAATCTACGAAAGATGTCGAAGAGGTTGTAGAGCTTGTCTACCCAATGATTTTTCACCCGATCTCCCCTTTCACGGATCTAGGCATAAGAGAATGGAGGACTTCTCTCTCTCTCTTGAGGGTGACTAGGGTTTATTCTCATTGTTTGGAAGACAAATGACAAAATTCGGAAGCTCTAACCCTTAAGGAGGTATTTGTAGACTTCCTTGTGGGCTTAAGTGACTTGAGTCCAAATTAGGTTTGGGTCACCTAATTCATCCTACTTGAGTCCTAATTAATTAATTAGTCTTATTATGCTCCAATTAATGAATTAGCCTAATCTAAAAAGTTCATTCATAAAATCTAGTACAACCTTGTGTTTTTAGCAAAATGCCTTTATACACTCTTATGAACTGTAAACTCAAAATCCTTCAAACAAATGTACCACCATAAAATGAGAGCTCAAGCAAGGACTACTAGAACTCATAGAAAAATAATGGCTTTTTCATAATCTAATTATGAAGTTGACTCAACATTTTACTAAAGAGTTTTAACTGCACTCCAGTATCCTATATAATTACAACAAGACAAAGTTTGAGTTTATGACATACTATTTACTGCATGCAAACTCCTCATAAATTGGTGTCCATAATCTAATGAGACAATGCCATCAACCTCTCAAGATTACCTTTCACATCATTGAGTTATAAATTCTTCTATTATGTAATTAACTAACATACTCATATAACCCTCAAAGAGTATATATCAAATTCCACTAAAGGAATTGTTATGATTATAATCACTCTAATCACATGTCTTTAGATCACCTAAAGGGATACACTGTCTCAATCACATGAGATATCATAGTGCCTCAGTTAAGAATACTAATTGTTACTAGTTTTCATCAACAATAACTCAATCTATAGGAAATATGTAACAACCTTAAAGTCTTACTGTAGACCCTCAATTTTGTCCTCCTAGCACATGTCCTATTAGATACTTATTCGATACTTTACAGTAGTTCCTTGGTGGCCCATACCTATTCATACTACTTCCCTTTTTTGAGCCACCTCGGAGACTTTGATTGAGGGATTATCAGACCCCTTATTGTGACCTTTGGCAGCCCTAATTTAGAATTAGGCTTTTCATTCATTTTTAGGATAGTTTTTAGATGCACTTGGCCCATTAAGCACCACCCTAAGCCCACTTAGATTCACCTTGACTTACTTAGACAATATTCCAATCACTTTAAGACACTTAGTTCATTAGGCACCACTAGGCCCCAACCCATTTAGTTCATTCATTGACTCACTTTCTTAAATGGTTGCATGATTGCATGGCCTACATGACTTGTGTGACTTATATGGATTTCTTTATCATTTTTATTTCATTTTATTTTATCTTATTACAAGATTTCTAAATCATATTTCTTGGCTTTTGGGGCATGAGGAAATGGGCCGCCATCTATTTGGAAGGAGAATCAACAGAATTTTAAAAAAATGAGATTTTGTTTTTTAGAAGGATAGCACATATATTGTTTCTATGGGGGAATCGGTTATAAAAGGGAAGAAAATAAGAAAGGAAATGAGATTTAAAAAATGAAGAAAGGAGGGGATTTTCCTCCAGCAGATTTGGGGGGTTCTAGGGGGAAGGCTGATAGATATACGGAGGAGGAAGAAAAAAAAAGGGAAAAGGGGGAGGGAATTCTTTTGATTGTGAAGGGAGAGAGAGAAGTTTTCAAGGGAAGAGAAATGAAGAACGAAAAATACCAGTGGGAAAAATCTGAGAATACAAAAACCAGTGGAGATTTTCTCACCGGAAGGAAGTGTTTCCAGGTATGTTTACTGTAGACCCCTTCTTGATTCCGATTATCCTTTTGATGTATGAATTTTCGTCGGATTTTGAGTCCCGTTTGGATGCTAGGGGGTAGAATGACAGAGGTCATATGTTTGTCTACATTGATACTTGATTGCTTCTATAGATGTCGTTGATTTGTCTCTTTGGAGTTCTCTAATTTTGATTTAGGGTTGAAAGGTTCTATTTTTTTTAATTTCCTGTGCATTACATGAAAACTATGACTATACTTGTTTGTTGGAATCTGCTCGTACCTCTCTCACCATTCCAAGCCCATTGACAAAGCAATGGAATGTGGCTTGGCTTGATTATTCTTTTTTTTATTATTTTTATTTTTTCTTATCTTTACTCTGTTTTCTGGAGCTCTTTCTTTTTGTGTTCTTTTCTTCTTTTCTTTTCTTTTTCTAGTTTCTTTTTTTTTTGGGGTACCCTATCTCCGTTAGGCAGCAATTTCCGGAACTCTTGGAATGTGAAGATTTCTGTCCGGCCGATGTTCTACCCCCTCTGGATATCTCACATCCGGAATTCTATCCGCCGACATTCCACCTTCTCCGGATATCTCACATCTGAAATTCTGTCCCGCAGCCATTCCACCTCCTCCGGATATCTCACATCCGGAATTCTGTCCCGCCGCCATTCCACCTTCTCCGGCCAACATTCCATCTCCTCCGGATATCTCACATCCAGAATCCTGTCCGGCCAACGTTCCACCTTCTCCGGATATCTCACATCCGGAATTCTGTCCCGCCACCATTCCACCTTCTCCGGATATCTCACATCTGGAATTTTGTCCCGCCGCCATTCCACCTCCTCCGGATATCTCACATCCGGAATTCTGTCCGACCAACGTTCTATCTCCTCCAGATATCTCACATCCGGAATTCTGTCCGCCGACATTCCATCTTCTCTGGATATCTCGTATCCGGAATTCTGTCCGCCGACATTCCACCTTCTCCGGATGTCTCACATCCGGAATTCTGTCCGCCGACGTTCCACATTCTCCGGATATTTCACATCCGCCCACAATCTTCTACTCCTCTTGATTTCGATAAGCATGAACAAAAATTCATGATTCCAAATAATGGAATTTATAGAATCAACTCATGCAAAATTAACTAGGGCTTTGGAGAGGGGCCCGACATTCATGATATTTCCTCAAATATTTCTTGTTTGATATTTGATTGATTGTGCTTTATTTTGTGGTATATATGAGACTATTTTGGATATGTTATTGGGCTAACCTTGTTTCCCATAAAGGCGCTTTAGCTTGCTATCCAGGTACGCTTCTTCTCATCTTTTTTTCGAGAATTCTATGGACACGTATGTGATTAGTGACCATATCCATGCATGATGTGATTCTTGGGTGTTTAAATACATACTTGATTTGCTCGGATAAGACACATGCTGTGTGATAGATTCCCAAACTAATCTCTTATGTTTTATGATAGCGCTTGAGAAGTCGTTCAGGTACGCACTTTGACTCCCTCTTATGGTTGGTTTTCTTGTTAGGCATGCAATATTCGAAATCATCTAGCCTACTTAGGTATCCATAATTAACTGATTAATGGCCACACTTCCCTTAACTTTGTTAGTAGAGACCTTTATAGGGCTTAGAGGGGTGCTACCTTTTAGAGGTACCTTCCCAATAAGTAACCTGATCCCCGGACCTAAACTCAGGTTTCCCAAAGACATGCTTTTTCCAAAACTAACTTTTTAGGGTTTTTCTTTCTTGTTTTATTTTCCCTTTAAAATAAAAATAAAATAGGTGGTGACTCCAACTTTTCTAAAATTAATTTTTCACAAATAAAAAGCGAGTCTCGCCGATCGAGTGGGAACGCACGTGAAAAATGCGGGTCCACACTTACCCATAAGTCAAAGTCTCATATTGACTTAAATACAAGCTTAATATCCTCTTACAATTGGGTGTCCATATAATATAAAAGTTTGGTCAATCATAACTACCTAATAGTCAATATCGTAATTCATCATAGGTCACGTCCAATGTGTAACTATACACATTAATACACTCACCATAGGAAAGTCATCACAATGACCAAGATAAGTTATCCTTCCAATTAAAATGTAATGCATTACAATCTCTATTAGATTGCTTAAATTCATGAATCGACTATAAATCACTTATCACTTTATAAGGAACTCATAACTTATATCTTTTGTGTAACTCTTAATACGCCTAATTCATGTAAAATGTAAGTGATATGAGTGTGAATACTTAGATAACTAATTCATGTAAATGGGATAATACAAGGAACCAGAATCATAACTAAACGAATTTATTAATGATTTAAATATATTATATCATGTCATACTTTCTAGGACTCTATCTCAACATAAAGTGCATAAAAAAAACCTCAATTTAAGGCTTTGAATCTTCAACAACTTGTATTCAACTTCTTATAACCCTTTAAAACAAGTTTAAAAATGGTATAACATATTTAAATCATTTAATAAAAAATATAAAATCATTCAATTTATAAAAGAATAAAACCGATTTAGGCATTTGGATGATTTTATGTGCTTGATTAAAAATGAAATGCATTATCCTAATGTACCAACAATCTTATAAAGAGATCCTAGACAAATGATCTTGATTGATTTTTGTTTTGAAGTCCTCCTTCTTGATTTCCTTTAGCTTGATATATTTTTTATTATTTCTTTAATTTTTTTTACCTAAATATGCTTAAGATAAATAATTAATTCCAAACCTTATTTTGTTATCATTAAAATTGATATTAACTAAACTTTGATTTCATAATAACCTTTTTGATTCAATGGGATAGTAGATTGATTGAATGACATGAAAAGTCTCCAATGGTCACGTACAACACATTAAATGCCTAACGACTAGTTTGGTGGTTAACGATGACTTTAAGAAAACTTTTCTAATGAATAATTATCTTTCATTTCATATATAAAGGTTTGTTAACTCTTTTTTATGATCTTCCAACAACCATATATTGAATATTAATCAAAAAGTATTTTTTTAGTGTACCTTTATTCAAAATCTTGTATATCCATTTAGTATACTTCAATCTCAATTTCATTTTTATTCTTTGAGCCAAAATTATAATCTATAAATTTGATTCGATAAATTTATGCATTATTTCCTTGGGAGGAAAAATAATCCAAATATGAGATATGACTTCAGAATTGTCAAATGTGGGATATTAATAGAAGGGTAATTCAAGAGTGAGACATTTTTTGAGAAATTGTTGAAGGTCCATGAGAATCAAGAATCCAAATATGAAGTTTGAAGACTTGGTTAGGAAGTCTTAATATAGTGGATTTTAAAACTTAAAATTTGATGTAAGAGAAAAGTGAACATAGGTTGAGATTACACTGAACCATTATAAATTAAAGCTTGAATTTTCTCTTTCATCCGTTTCATTTATTTTTATTATTGCTTGAATTATCACTTACATTTATCCAAATTACAATAAACGATTGTTTTGTCATTGTTTTTTTTTTAGTGTGTAAGATTTTAAATCAATGTACGTAAAATTTGTTTAACAACTATTTCCAATGACAATTTTCTCTTTTTTATAACAAAAAAATTGGAAAACACGTTTGTTAACCATAAAACTGTTTTTTATTTTCTATTTTCAAGAACAAAAAACATTGTGTTTTTAGATAATATTTTTTAGTTGTTTTTTTTTTTTTCAGTTGTTTTCACTTGTTTTTTTGAATTGTTTTAAAAAATAATTATACAAACATGTATAATAATTAAAAATAAAGCTTTAAATATAAAAATTATTTTTAAAACATATTTAAAACTATTAAAAATAAATTAAAAACATTCCACACTCTTAAATAGACTTTTGTTTTTTAAAACATTAAAGAATAGTTTTTAAAAATTATTTAAAAAAAAAAAAACAATTACCAAAAAAGGCCTTAATTTTTCTTTAGATCTCTATGCTTGGGTAATAATTTTTTTCTTTCCTTAAATGGAAAAATGTCTAATAAATTGTGATACTCTTTCATGACCATATGATATTTTGAATATCAATTAACTACAAAGTTGTATAACTGAAAATTTACTATTTTATCTTATTTTTTAGGAAACTAGCATAGAAAATAATGATGAAGAAAATAAGAAAATAAAAGAAATTTTCTTTTTTATTTTTTCAGCTTTTGCTGGTTTTTGTCACCAATGTACTCTAACAAGATGCTAAGTAATCATAAATCCAAGAGTTCAAATTTTCTTTTAATTAGTCCTAGGTTTTCTTGGCAACCAAACAGAGGTCCTTGGGAAGAGAGAGGAATTCCGGCCCAGCCTTTACAAGATGTAGGAATAACCTTAGAGAATATAAAGAAAAACTAAATAAAGCTAATTAATCCGGAAAATTTGTTCCTACATTTGATTTTTATAAAATTAATACCACACACCTCATATCCTGAAGAAATAAGCGGGTTTTTGGTAAAACTTGATGACTTAAATTAACTTTAAGTTAAATTATTCTTAAGTTATTAACTTAAAATTTATTAATTGACTTAAATTTTATTATACTTTATTAAATTGACACATTTATCATTTTTAATGTTAACTAGTATTTATCTTCATTAAATTTAACTTGTATTTATTTTCATTAATTTTAAATAATAAATTTATTTATAAAATATTTATATTTAAAGTATGGTAAATATATAAGATAATCGTAAAATATTTATTATAAAAAATAGATCATGAATGAATCATAATTTTAAAATATATTTTTATTAATATGGACAAATAAGACAAAAAAAAAAGGATTGAGAGTTAACAAAAAGTTAATTGATTTGACTTAATATTTAATACCTAAAATTAAAAACAACTTTAAATTATAATATTAAGTTTTTTTTATCAAACATGCTTAATCTATTTAATAATTTTAATTAAATTATTAAGTCATTAAGTTGTTTTTTAAAAAAGTTGGTTGAATTATCTTTACAAAATTTTGTAATACCAAAAAGGTATTATTTGGTTATATTTATATTTTAGGATTTTTTTTATATCATTTTTTATACTTAAGTCATTATTTTGTATTATGCTCATATATATATATATATATATATATATAATTTAAAATTAAAAACAAAAACATGACAAAACAAAAGTTACATAATGTTATTGGGTAAATATTAGTCTTTTTGGAATTTTTTCTAAAATAATTTTAGGTATTTGAAAATAACTTTTAGGGATTGTTTGTAAAACTTAATACTTATTACTTAATAACTTAAATTAATTTTAAGTTAAATTAAGTATTAACTTAAAACTTATTAATTAATTTTTACTTTAAATATTAAGTTTGTTTGATAAAATTAACTTAAAATTTATTTTAAATTATCAAATTAAAATATTTATCCTCATAAATTATAATTAAAGCAAAAGAGATCGAATACTAATAGAGGTTGTGGAATAGTAAAAAACATTATAAAGATAATTAAGACAAATAAGAATAAAAAAGTAAAATAAAGATACATATTTAAGAATAAATTAATTATTTTATTTGTTAATTAAAATTATTTTTTACTTTAAGTTATACTATTACTTAATTTACTTAATGACTTAAATTAAATTATTAAATGATTTTAAGTTATTAATCTGATTTACCAAAACTCACTTAGTTATATTTTAAGAAGGGAATTCTTCCTTTCTATTTAATTTATTTATTAAAAGTTGGATAAACAATACTTGACTTAGTTAGAATTGACTTAGAAAATTGGGTTTTCTACTTGGAAGAAATGATTCAAAGGAAGATAGTGGGAGTGGAATGAGTAAAAAGGAGGGGAAGGAATCATTGGGTGGCTTATAATATTAGAAATTGAATCACAGCGATGTCATATGGATGACGATACAGAGAGAGCGGCTAATAAATTTCCAGGCCCCATATATCTTTTCTATTCTTTTCTAATTAATTAATCATTCTTTTGTCAATTTCATGTCACTTTCCAATCAAAAGTCCTCAAAAGCCGCTCCCACCCTTTCTCTTTTTCTTTTCTTAATAAGAGAGAATTGTGTTTTCAACCCGGTTAGGTCGGATAATCAAGGGAAGATCCTCTTATCACTCATAATCCCAATAAAAGAGTAGAAATTGAGAGAAAGGATATTATCTTTAAAAAATCCTTAAAATACCCTTAACTATTAAATGTAAAAAACTAACCAATCACTTCACCTTTCTCGGTCTCTCTTTGACTATTTTACCCTTCTCTTACCTATTTAATAGTGGAACCAAGTTAAATCATTTTTCTTCATCAAATTAAATATGAAATATGGTTAAAAATTGTTATTGCCAAATGCATTTTTAAAATGAATAACTTTTAAATAATCATCAAATATTATTCTTTTTTCAAACTTATACAATATATAATAAATATTGTTTAAATATATTGAAAACTTACGTAATATATAATAAATATTATTCTTTATTTCAAACTTATATTATTTCTCATATATATTAAATAATTTTTAAACACCTCATAAAATATTAGTATTATTTGTTTATTCTAATTTTTAAATTATATATCATCAAATATTTTTTTTTCAAATTTGTAGAACATATAATAAATACTTTTTAAATACCTCATAAAATATTATTAATTTTTTTTTTCTAACTTGCAAATTAGACACATGGTGTTTATTATTTCTCATATTATTTCAAAAATAATGTAAACACTCACGTGTATATATATATATATATATATATATATATATATAAAAGACTAATTTGCCAACCTTCCAATAATTTTGAAAGTGTAAATAGGGTAATTGGCCAAATTAAAGTCTTCAAAATATTCAAAATTTCTCCATTTCAAAATTATCTAATTGTTCCCCACACTGATCCTAAATATTTTTTTAATAAAGATTTAAATATTTAAAACCATTAAAATAAATATTTTCTTATTAAAGCGATTTTTTCAAAGTAATAAGATAAAAATCATGAAATCTTCAAAACTATAATTACAACAAATATTTTTAATTTTAAAACTAACTTCATAATTTAAATTAATGATCTTACAAAATAAAAATGTTATAAAAATAATTTTCTTTATTTTTAATTCCATTTAAATATGATTTTTTTAATGTCTATTGATAACAATGAAATTATGTTTATAAAGGCAAAATAGTAAAAATATATATTTCATTTAATTTACTTATAATGAACAATTCAAACATGATTGATTTTAATTTTATTTCCCATGTGTTAATTTTTTTAGGGAATGTCTTAATGACATAATTTGGTAAAAAAAAGAAAAAAAAAAAAAAACTATCAACAATCGTCTTAATGTCAAACTTAAGTTGTTTAAAAATTGTACAAAACCTATTAAGAGTCTTGTACACCCTTGTACACTTGACACATTTTCCTTGTACATTTAGTGTAATACCCTTGTACAATGACAGAAATTTTATATCTCTCCTAAGTTATATATCTATGTAGGTGTATTAATCATATTTTCAATGGTTTGGTTGAGAAAATGGTAATTGACTTAGGGTCAAATTTTTTTGCCAAATATCATTATTGGGGAAAATATTGGAATTTTCATGTGAGAGTTAAATAAAGTGCATGACATAGGTGTATAATCCTTGGGTAATAAAGAAAATAAAAAAGTGGTTTAGAATCAATTGAAATCATTCACAAAGGATAATCTTGTACACCTTTGTATAATTAGTGCATTTTCCTTGTACAATTAGTGTAATACCCTTATACAATTACACAAATTTCATATCCCTTATAAGTTATGTGTCCATGTAGGAGTGTTTAACCATATTTCCAATGGTTTAGTTGAGAAGATGGTGGATGACTTAAGGTGAAATTTATTTTCCCCATATATCATTATTGGGGAAAAGTATTGTAATTTCCATGCGATAATTAAATAAAGTGCATGATATATGTGTACAATTCGTGAGTGATAAGAAAAATAAAAGAATGACTCATAATCGATTATAATATTTCACAAAAGGTGGTCTTGTACATCTTTATACACTTAGTACATTTCCCTTGTACAGGTAGTGTAATACAATTGTACAATGACACAATAAATGAATAAATGATTTTTTTATTTTCATATAAAAAAAAAAATAGTACTAAACAAGGTTTTCAATTTTTGTTTTTAAAAATAGTTTTCATTTTTTAATTAAACGTATTTTAAAAAAGAGACAATATAGAAAATAAAAATTATTTAAAAATAAAATAAAAGCTAGGAAAATATTTTAAAATCAAACTCAAATATAATCTATATAATTTTTAACTACTTGTTTCATTTAAAATAAGTAAATTTACATTTCAACCCTTTTACATAAGAAAAATTCAATCTTTATTATGTATTGATATAATCAACTTTTAAAATTAGGTCATATGAAAACATTTTAATTGAGTACTTAAAATAAAAACTCTTCGTCCATCCTCTTTCTTTCTTTTTCTTTTTCATATTTTAATAAATTTTCAATTAATTCAAATCATTAAAAAAATATCCTTAGTAAACAAATTTGTAACATTTTATATAACTTATTACTAAAAGTCATGTTCAAAAAGTTATTAAAATAAAGAAGGAAGAAGATTAAAAAAAAAAAATTAAAATTTTCATTTTATGATAGTAAAAAAAAACTTTAAAAATAATTTTTAGTATAAAAGAAATTAAAATAGTGAATATATTTATTTTAAACAGTGTTTTAATAATTAAATTATTTACTTCTAAAATGTAAAATTTAAAATTAAATGTAAAAGATAATTTTTATTTATTTAAATTAATTTTTTTTAGAAAGTATTTTTCAAAATAGTCTTTTAATCCTTAATATAATTTTTGTTTATTTATAATTTAAAAATAAAAAATAATGTTGATTTTTCAATTATTTATAAAAGAGTTTAAACAAATAATGAAAAATCTAAAAATTGTTAAATAAGAAAGAATAGTGGCATGTGAAGAGTGGTATAATAAAGACAAAAATAAGTCAAATGGATATTTTTATCAATTACTATCTCATATCCTTGTAATCAATTTGGGTGATTGCAGGACTTTAACTTAATTATCAAGCCTATGAGTTGAAAACACAAATTTATTTTTATACACTCGTATAAAAATAATTACAAAATTATCCATACTAGTTTTATACACTTACCGATTATCGGTAGTACGTAGAATAATTAAAGGTAGTATCTGTATCATTAAAAGGTAATATTTTTAATAAAAAAAATATATAAAATGCTAATTATTTTTAAATAATTGTTTGAAATTCGTATGTTATAAACCTGGATTCTTAATTTGTGATTTTTTTAAACACACTTTCTCTTTGATAAACAAACTTAGCATTTTATTTTTCTTAAAAGTATTTTAATATTTTTAAAAATCAACAATTCCTTCTTCATCCCCATTTTTTTCCTTTATATTTGGTTCCAACAGTTTTGAGAGAAAATGTGAGGGAAAGAAAATAATGAGAAAAATTGGAAGGAAATAAAAAATTAAGGAAAATAAAAATGAATTCAAAATCAATAAATAATTTTTATAAGTTTCTTTAAACTTATTTCACTCACTTTTCTCTATTATACAAAGATTAAATAATTTTAAGATGTATAAGTTTCTAATTAATTCTAATTATATTTAATTTCCTTTAAAAAAATTTATGGTGAAACCAAATATAAGAAAACCATTTTTCTTAATACTTATTGGGAACCAAACAGTAAACTTTTTGAAACTACACATAATTTTAATTTTTATATTATTCTATTAGAGTAAATAACACAATATTTTAAAATAATAATAAAAAGAAATGTGAATTTATCTATATTTAAAAAAATATGAAGTATGACATAATCGATTAAAATTTTATACTTTTGTGTGAACAATAATTGAAAAATATATAATAATTTATTAAACCAACTTTAATACTTAAATCAAATCCAAATTAAATTCAAATTGGAAAAACTCGACCTAAATTCAATGCGGACATAAAATAAAATAATTGTTCAAGACATTAGTTTTGGTTGTACAATTCACTTAAAAGTTTTCTTATATTGTTTTTTTAAACGACTAACATTTAAGATAATAATTTTTTTGATATCTTAATTTTAGAATTTTTACATCTTGTATAAAATGTTATTATTATTTTTTGTTAAAAATGTATCAAAATAAAATATTATATTTTATTTTAGTTATTATAAATTTATTTATTTTTTTAAAAAGAAAATGACTGGTAATATTTGTGTGGATAAATCTGCCAGAAGCTTGCTTTAGAATTCAACCACATCAATGATTTCTTACCAAACGTTTGAAACGAACCTTTTGGAAAGCTTCTCGGAGAGTTCAATATTTCGAAAAAAAAAAAAAAAAACAATTGGTCAGCCCAAAGTAAACGATAGTCGCCAGATTATGACAGCGAGTATGGTTTGTATACACGAGAGAGTGGGCAGAACCAATTGAAATCCTTGCTCACTAAGGTAGCAAGGCACTCGTACTACTACGAAGTCGATCTTTCGTTTTCTCAACTCGGTTTCTATTTTTATTTATTAGTTTCGTTATTTTCGATGTTCTAATTCTTTCTTGAGATACGTTATAAGATATTTTTGGATAATTGTTTTTAAAAATTATTATTTAATATTTTATAAAACAAAAATTTATTTGATAATTTAAAGTGTTTTTAATTTATTTTTAAATTTTAAAATATATTTTAAAAATAATTTTTATATTTAGTATTTTTTTTAATTATTTCATATATTTATAAAATTATTTTTTAAAATAATTTAAAAAAAATATGTAAAAATAACTAAACAAATATTTTTTAAAAATATTATGTTTTCTCTCTGTAAAAATAAAAAATAATTTTTTAATTATCAAATATGTTTCTTGTTTTTTTTTTTTTTTTTATATAATTATTTTGGAGAATTTTTTGAAAATAGTTGCCAAATTAATAAAAAGAAATATATATATCATCTTTCACTTTATAAAAGCATATAAAAAGTTAGAGGAAAATGAATTAAAGAAATATTAAAAGGAAAATTATTTATTTATTTATTTATTTCTCTTTTATTGGAGTGGGAAGTGGATTAGAAAAATACCATCCAACTTTTGGACTGCTCTTCCTCCGGTGTGAACTTTTTCTTTCTTTTATATTGCTTTGGCTTTGCATGATGGAATGACTTTCTCTTTGTGTAAAAGCTATAAATGGAGGAACGCTAATGGACATGAGAAGCCACTGCTTGTCCTGCAGATTCCTAGGTTTCCTGCTCCCCTCATTTTCCCTTTCTTTCTAGTTAAGTTTCCTCATTTCTCTCCCTCTATATAAATTGCGATGTATGTTTGATGGGTTGAAGGGAGTAGTTGACTTAGGTTGAAAATAGAGAAAGATGGAGAAGGAGGGTTCAAACAAGAAGAGAGCATTTGCCAACGACTCCAGGCTGATTGAGCTGCTGTTTTCTTGGTCCCTTGAAGACATTTTCAATAATGATCTGTACAGGAACCAGGTTCTTCTATTCTTTATCATCCTTCCTTGTTTTAAAATATTATGGAATGTCTCAGCTTTTTGAATAATAATATTGTAGATTATGGAGTTGGTGCTTTGCTTGATTATGATTCTTCAGCTAACCCCACTTCGCCTGAACTTGGGTGGGCTTTAATGTACAGTTCAGTTGTTCCCCCAGTGTTGATACTTCTTTTAGATTCTAGAGGATGTCCATGGTTCGACCTTCTCTGTTTCTTTTTCTTCAGTGGCCTTGATGTTGTGGCTTTCCATGTTGAAAATGAAAAAAGATTTTCATTCTGTAAACAAATTTTTGTCACATTTTCCACTGGGTGGTAGCACAAAATCGTAATTGGTAATCAATTTAGAATCTATATCTGGGTGCATTTCTGCTGCCTAGAAGTCATTAAATAAACTCGGGTTTAATCAAACTATCAAAGAAGAGCATAATCAAAATATGAACATACGAGCCCCAAAAATTCCACCCATCATTCCTTTTAATACAAACTAAAGGAAAATGAAAGAGACTTGGAATTATTTTGAATGGTTTTGGTTTTCTATGATATTGGTATACAGTACACTACATGCTTCTGGTTTCTGCAGATTGTTGTCTGTGATTAGGACTCTGTATATTTGTTATCTCTTCTGAATCTATGTTTCTAAGCAATCTTTTCTGTGTTGAGCATTGTTGATGATGGTGAAACAAATTTCTTTCACATGCATTTGAACTGTTTTAAACGAGTAGAACCAGCTTTTATGAGAAATCTCATTAGTTTCTGATATGGGAAACAACTTTCTATAAAAAAGAAATGCTTGTTTACATTTCATTAGTTAATGGAAGCTGTGGACCTATATAAGAAAAATAATTAAAATCCAAATATCCTATTATAGTATCATGAACTTCCTTCCCCCCCCCCCCCCCCACCCAATTTCCCGAAAAAATTGTTTTCGGAGTGTGTGTCAGTTTAAATTTCAGTGGTGGTTCCAACACACAAGGTATTGATGAATGCTGAGCCTTGATTTATTTCTGCAAAAACTAGTTGGACTTCTTCCCAAAAACTAGTTTCAGTTCTTTTTGGTTGCTACTAACCTTTTGCCACAACCTTATTATATGCAAAACCTTTTATTTTTTTTCATTAGGTATTTCTATAAAACAAGGACAATAAGAAATTCACAACTCTTGAGGATTATAGCGTTTGAGATTCTAAGTATTTATGATGATTTACCTTCTTTGACCGCAGTGGCAAAAAAGGTTGCTTTTAAAATGGAGAATCTTAACATATTTGCCCCCCAATCCACAACAGTTAGTAGAACAATTAAACTTAATCTCTCAAGTTTAATTAGAATTAATTGGAGCCATCAATGTTACAAGAGAGTCCCTGGGTAAGTTGATGAGAAAATTCGGCAGTATCAGTGATAGAATTGTCCATCAAGGGATCAAGTACTGTTAAGTTGTTTACTTGATGTCACTCATCCTTATGTTCATAGCCGTAATATTGAGATGGAATTTTCATTTACCCAATGATATCAGCAGCCAAAAATTCATGACTTAATAGGTCAGGGTGGCCTTGTTAAGGGCATGATACTTTTGGGGGTTCATAAAATCGTCGTTGTTTTCCATGTGCCAAACTTTCACAAGACACCATCTGAAAGTTGATGTTTGTGATGAGTGTTTTGATTGTTGAATTTAACAATTTTGTCCTTTGACATGAATGAAATACTTGTGAATTACTGAAATTGTTTTAGGGATTTGTTCGTTATTCTTCGCATTCATTGCTAAAATATTATGGAATTCTGATTTTTGAATGGTTTATGGCATAACATATTGTTGGTTATGGATTCAATGATTAGAGAAGAAAAAGCATGATCCAGTCACCTGTTTCATTCTTTACATGGAATGAAAATGGTGTGTTAGTGGATGATACACATTGTGGCCCAAATCCTAATAGGTTA
This sequence comes from Vitis riparia, assembly GCF_004353265.1. Lineage (NCBI taxonomy): Eukaryota > Viridiplantae > Streptophyta > Magnoliopsida > Vitales > Vitaceae > Vitis > Vitis riparia. Next base: position 20,255,900 of record NC_048431.1, on the reverse strand, counting down.
AGCTTTTAGGAAAGTTGGTTGCTCAACTGCTTAACAAGATTTCTCGAGTTCAAATCCTCTGCAATTCTATTTATCTAAGGTAGATGATAAACTATGATCCAAATTCGAAACCAATGAGGAATCTATCTTTGAATCCACCTCCACTGACACCATCATATTACAAATTCAAGTCTAATCAAAATACATGAGAGCTGAGATTAATCAAAATATGAAGCTGTAAACCCACAATTTCGAACATGTTTTTTCTTTTCATACAAACTAATGGAAATAATTAATCATTTGGATTGCATGGTAATGATAGGTAGAATGCTTTTTTGTTTACACACTTGTGTCAGTATATTTGACGTAATGGTTGTTATTCAAGATGAGGACTTTGTATATGCTTATTTTTTTGTGATTTGAGACTTTGTTGTGGTTTATATATGCTTTGTTCATTCTCTGGTTTGAGTCTTTGGTATTAACCGTCCATCATCTGTTACATTGTTTATGATGCTCAACAAAATTTTGTTCCACAGGCATTTGAACTGTTCTGTGTGAGCAGAATCAGTATCATCACATTTATACTTCCTTTTCATGAGAATTTTTTTTTTTCAATTTTTTTTTCATTGAAGGAAATGTCTGCTTTCATTTCAGTTATTGATGGAAGCTATTGACCTAGATAGAAAAGATTACTTTATTCAAATTCAAAGTTTCCATTGCAGTATTATGAATTCTTTTCCCAATCTTCAAAATCCTTTCTAAGTGTTTAAGGCATAGCAGCCTTTTTTTTTTTTTTTGGTAAATGTTCCATTCTATCTCCAATTATCCATCGTTTTACGAAGAATCTGTATCTTAAATTTCAGGGTTGGTTGCATGCCATTGATTAATGCTTAGATCATTATGAAGAAAATGGGAGCAAATCCTTGATCGATTTTAACAAAAACTAATTGCTGTTCTTTCTGGTTGCTGCCAACCTTCTGCTACAACCTTCTTTATTCAAAACGTTTTTCTAAAACAGTGACCTGAGAGTTATCCTATCTCTGGAGGATTATTGCACCTGGGCTTCTGAATATTTATAATGATTTATCTTATTTGATGGTAGTGGCAAGAAGTTTGGCATTAAAATGGAAAATCCTAACATGTTCACTAAAGACACAATGGCTAATAGAACCATTAAGCTTCTAATCTTGACTTTAATTAGAATTAATTGGAGCTATCAATTTAGAAAGGAGTTAGTCTATGGTAAGTTGATGAGAATTCTGCTAAAGCTGTTTCCAACTTGGCTATAAACTTTTTTGATTACCTGATCAAGCTCTATGTTCATTGCTGGCCCATTGAGATGGGAATTGTCATTTTACTCAAAGGCATTAAAAGCTAAAAATGGTAGGATCAGTACAGGCCAGGTAACCTAAGAGTAGGGTAATTTTTGGGGTTTCAAAAAATCCTTGTATGTCTCACATGTACTGCATGATTTCATAGGATACTTTTGTGAAGTATGTAATACAAAAACTACTATATTATTTACAATTCTTTTATGAATATTTTGATTATTGCCTTCAATAGTATTGTCCTTCGACAAAATGAAATTCTTGTGAACAAATGATATTGTTTTCACACTTGTGACTAATAATATGCCTTGTTTTCTGAACCTACATTGTTGTCGCTGATGAATTGGTATGACCGATATTAACAGTTCTTCTGGATTATGATTCACATCTTATTTAATTTTAAATCATTGTTCTGTTATGAATCAGTTTTGTTTTGGTTAAATGACACAATTCTGGTTCAAGCTTCGCACTTTGACATCCTTGATTTGAACAATTACACAATGGTTTCATAGTTTACAATTTATGTATCATCCAGTGCCACTGGTGTAGAACGGTGCCAACCATAAAACTATGTGCTAGAAAAAAGATGACAATTAATCAAGATGCTTTAATGTTTCTGAATTTATAAATTGAAAGCTGCACTCATGTGAACAAATTCAGAATATTCTAAATCTTAAAAGAGAGTGTCTATCTAAATGCTTTTCTCAACTTATTGTTGTCAATAAAAACCTCAAAGCTCTCTAAAATTTTGTCTATTATTGTACTATATCTATGGACTTAGATGTGTACTCTGAATCATATGCAGTATGAGGCTTATCTTCTTAGGCATCAAACCCCTTTGGTTTGAAAATTTCAATTATGCTATGGTCACCTATAAACAATGGGATATGAATGCTGCAGCTTTTATGTGCTCGTAGACATGTAGCCTTCATATGTGAAAGCTACCAGATATTCAATGTTATGTTTACTCAGAGTTGGTTGGATATTCTAGTTTTTATTTAACCATTATGAATTCTTCATAGGTAGAAAGGATCCCAGAGACCTTTGGAACAGCAGGTCATTATTTCGGGTCTTATATTTTTCCTTTATTGGAAGAAATTCGAGCAGAGATGTGTTCAAGTATGGAGGACATTCACAGTGCACCCTTTGCTGAAGTGACCTCTTTTGATGAGAGCAAACCATATGGATCATTATTATATGATGTTAAAGTGGATAACTGGAGAAATAGATTTAGTGATCATGGCAGGGAGCCTTACAAAACTTTGCCTGGGGATATTTTAATTTTAACAGATGCTAAACCAGAAACAGTTTCTGATTTACAACGGGTTGGAAGGACATGGACTTTTGCATCTGTCACTAGAATCCCAGATGATGAGAATGAAGACAATAGTTCATCGACTTATTTTAAAGTCAAGATATCAAATGAATATGAAGTCAATGATGAGAAGCAAAGATCGATGTTTGTAATTTTCTTGATTAATATAGTCACTAACAAAAGAATATGGAATGCTTTGCACATGAGTGGGAATATGAGCATTATAAGTGAGGTTTTGTCTTCTGATTCTCAGGTAAGTAATGTGAACAAACTCAATATCTCAATTCACCTTTGCATTCATTACTGATTTTTGCTTTTAACTTATTTATATGGGCTTTTAATGAAATTAAGGGGTTTATTGACTAATAATTTTCTTTTTTTTCAATGACAGGTCAAGGAAAATTGTTGTCAGTGTCCTGTATGGAGTGATGGTGTATATGCAGAAAATTTTCCTATGAGTTCATCATCTAATCTAAATGAATCCCAAACCAAGGCAGTTGTAACTTGTCTTAGAAAGATTCAGTGTAACCACAAACCTTCAGTGGAACTTATATGGGGACCGCCAGGGACGGGAAAAACTAAAACAGTCAGTGTGCTGCTGTTTAAACTTTTAAGGACGAATATCAGAACACTTGCTTGTGCCCCAACAAATGTTGCAGTAACGGAAGTTGCCTCTCGTGTACTCAAGCTGACAAAAGAGTCGTTTGAAAATAGTTTGTTTTGTTCATTAGGAGATATTCTCATATTTGGGAATAAGGACCGGCTGAAGGTTGGGGCAGACATTGTGGAGGTATATTTGGATTATCGTGTTGATAGGCTTATTGAGTGCTTTGGGCCTCTTACTGGTTGGAGATATTGTTTCACTTCCATGATAGATTTTCTTGAAGACTGTGTTTCTCACTACCATATTTTCCTGGAAAATGAATTAAGGAAGGAGAAAAGCTGCAGCGATGAAGGTGGAAGTACCAAGGAAGAGGTTTTCATGAAAAATGAATTAAGCAGCAATGAATGTGGAAGTTCCAAGAAAGTGGATAAATCATTTATTGAGTTTGCAAGAGATAGATTCAAGGCTACTGCTGGCCCTCTCAGAAGATGTGTCCAGATTTTTTGCACTCATCTGTCTAAAGATTTCATTCTGGAACAGAATTTCCAGAACATGGTTGACCTTATTGGGTTACTTGACTCATTTGAAAGTTTATTATCCAAAGATAATGTGGTTCCTGAGGAGCTGGAGAAGCTGTTTTCACATCAAGAAGCAGTTCAGGATTCTTCTCCATCTTTCTCAGATTCTTCAAACCTTCTGTACATGAGCAGAGGAGAATGCCTTTCTGTTCTAAAAACACTTCGTGGTTCTCTTAATGAACTCAGCCTTCCTAGTGTTATGAACGAAGGTTTGATAAAAGAATTCTGTTTTAAAATGGCTTCATTAATTTTCTGCACTGCTTCAAGTTCATATAAGCTCCATTCAGCAAATATGAAACCACTGGACTTGTTGGTTATCGATGAAGCTGCACAATTGAAAGAGTGTGAATCAACAATACCCCTACAACTTCCTGGTATAAGGCATGCCATTCTCATTGGTGATGAATGCCAATTACCAGCAATGGTTAGTAGCAAGGTGAGAAACTGTTGCATCCTCATCTTGCCTTTCCATTGTTTACTAAAAAACTTTTTGGTTTTCTTTCTAAAATTTTGTTTTCTATTTGTTATTTTTTTCAACTCATTCAATAGCCCTTTTTCTTTTTGTTTTCTTAAATTAGGTTTCTGAAGAAGCTGGTTTTGGAAGAAGTTTATTTGAAAGGTTGAGTTCATTAGGTCATTTTAAGCACCTTCTCGATGTGCAGTACAGAATGCATCCATCAATAAGTTTCTTCCCAAATTCAAAATTTTATCTCAACCAGATCTTGGATGCACCAAATGTTAAAAGTGAAAACTACAACAAACATTTTCTTTCAGGACCCATGTTTGGCTCCTATTCTTTCATAAATATTCGTGGAAAGGAAGAACATGATGATGTTGGTAAGAGCCGTAAAAATATGATTGAGGTGGCTATTGTGATCAAGATAGTACGAAATCTATATAAAGGTTTGTCAAGTAGAATTTTCATGTTTTAAATACTAGCTTAATTTCTATTTCCATCTATCATCTGTAATTTTAAGACATCACGGGCATCTTATTATTATAGTGAAGCAAACTTACCATGTTGGAAAAATACTAACCCTTGCATCTCGGTACAGAGTGGAGTGGCTCAAATCAGAAGCTTAGCATTGGTGTGATATCTCCATATTCTGCTCAAGTTGTGGCAATCCACGATAAACTTGGACAGAAGTATGAGAAGCTTGGTAACTTTTCAGTGAAGGTGAAGACTGTTGATGGGTTCCAGGGCGGGGAGGAAGATATAATAATAATATGTACTGTAAGATCTAATTCTGGTGGATCAATTGGATTCCTTTCCAATCCTCAGAGAACTAATGTTGCTTTGACAAGGGCTAGGTATGGTTTAAACTGATTTCCTTTAGAATATTGCTTTCTACTATTTCATTTTGAAGATGCTGAATATTTGCTTGCAATTTTGATTTTTAGGTACTGTCTTTGGATTTTGGGGAATGAAAGGACTCTAGCTAATAGTGAATCCATCTGGGAAGACTTAGTTCTTGATGCCAAGAAACGTAAGTGTTTCTTCAATGCTGAAGAAGATAAGGATATTGCTAAAGCCATATTAGAGGTCAAGACAGAGTTTGATCAGCTTGATCATTTGCTGGATGGGAGTAGTATACTTTTCAAAAGTGCTATGTGGAAGGTACATAACTACTACTACTTAAGACGTTTTCTTCCTATAACTTACTGCTGCTATGGCATTCTATTGTTGATGATTTTTTATACCTTAGATTGCACATTTTTCCTCTCTGTATCAGGTTCTTTTCAGTGACAACTTTAAGAAATCATTTGTAAAGCTGCGATCAGACCACACAAAAAAGTCTGTTTTGAACCTGTTACTGAAGCTTTCTAGTGGATGGAGACCAAAGAGGTTGAATGTAGACAGAGTTTGTGAAAGCTCTTCCCATATCTTGAAACAATTCAAGGTTGAAGGATTATATATTGTTTGCTCAATTGACATAGTTAAAAACACCCAAGTTTTGAGGGTTTGGGATATTTTGCCTCTGGAAGGTGTTCTAAAATTGGCTAAACGTCTTGATAACATATTCCAGAGGTACACTGATGATTTTATCAATTGCTGCAACGAAAAATGTCTTGATGGGTATGCTCTTTTCTCTGTGTATTTTAACTTATCTAAAAAGGCCCAAAATATTTTAATTGCTCCCTTAGAGTGTAAATAATGAAAGTAGAAATGTTCTTTTATAAGTTGAATTTTGGAGAATCTGTTATCTTGTTCTATTATTTTGTGGTTAGGAATTTAGAAGTTCCAAAGACATGGCCAACCTCCTTGAACATCATCCAGTTTAAGAACAACGATGAATCTCAGGGCAATGAAAGTGCAGGTACTTTTGACGGTAAAAGTTATGTTGAGAATTCAAAGGTGAGTGAAAGTTTATTACTGATGAAGTTCTACTCCTTATCATCGGGTATGGTAACCCACTTGCTCTCTGACCATGATGGTAGAGAATTAGATCTCCCATTTGAAGTAACAGACCAAGAACAGGAGATAATTCTTTACTGTAGAAGCACCTTTATACTTGGACGATCAGGTACCGGTAAAACAACTGTTTTGACCATGAAGCTATTCCAAAAGGAGCAACAACACCGTATGGCAATGGAAGGTTTCCAAGGAGACAAGGGTAATGCATCCACAAATGCTACCTACAGAAAGGAGGTTGGGGTGAGTGTTGGAGAGACTCAGGTGGCTGTCTTGCGACAGCTTTTTGTGACAGTCAGTCCTAAACTGTGCTATGCTGTCAAACAACATGTCTCTCATCTGAAAAGGTGTGTGGATTAGTCAATAACATGATTGCTGCGTTTGTCTGAAATATCATATTCTATTTACATTCTGGATTAAGTTGTGATGGTGGGATGGGAGTTGTGGTTTGTTGGGTGTGGTTTTCGGGTGGTATCGGTTTAGCATGCTTTGCTACAAAATCATCTATATCCTATGTATATTAGAGCGCCGAAAATTGACATTGAGATGAAACATTACATAGGTAGAAATGCAGCTAAACAAGATATGTAAAAGATAAACATACATATTCTAAAACAATATGCTTAAGATATTGTTATAACTTCCCCAACAAACATTCATTTAGGTTGTTCATGACCTTTTTTATTTTCTTTGGCATTGAATGTTTTACCTTTTATGATCTAGACAATAGTAACAAGTTTGAAATACAGAAGGTGATGAACTTTCAAGAGTCTTCTGAGCTTGGATGTGTTCTTGATCTTGATGAGTATGGTTGAGGTTTTCTGATGCTACTTCTGAAACGATCTAAGTTAAACATACTAGGTGATAGCTACAATATAACACTAAGTATTAGTTACACAGGACCTCCTCCTTTTCCTCTTAAAACTAAGTAGGTTTAAAAACCATCTTTCTTGCTATGAATTGTTGTTCATTACCGTCTAATCTCATGTCCTTAAATATTTAAGTTGTTAGATATATCAACAGAATGTACTACAATACAATATGTAGTTTTATCTGTGAAGTGAATTTCTAATTAAGAACTTCGTTGTGTCTGCAGCTTTGCCCATGGAAAGAATTTTTCAGCGGAAGAAAGTTCAAATAATAAGGATTATGTAGATGATGCTGAACTATTCGATGATATTCAAGATTCTCTTGTTGATATTCCACCTAAATCATACCCTCTAGTTGTGACATTCCATAAGTTCTTGATGATGCTTGATGAAACATTGAGCAATTCATACTTTGACAGATTCCATGATGTACGTGAACTTTCTCATGGAAAAAGCAGGAGTTTAAGTTCAATTGGCATGCAGACTTTAATAAGAACAAAAGAGGTTACATATGACAGGTTCAGTTCTTCTTATTGGCCCCATTTCAATAGCCAGCTAACTAAGAAGCTAGATTCTTCCAGTGCCTTTACTGAGATAATTTCTCATATAAAAGGTGGCTTGAAAGGAGGGAGGGTCCCTGATGGTAAGCTTTCCCGGGAGGATTATGTGCTGCTATCTGAAGGCCGGGTGTCTACTTTAAGTGGGCAAAAGAGAGAGAGAATTTACGACATCTTTCAAGATTATGAAAAGATGAAGATGGAGAGAGGTGAATTTGATTTGGCTGATTTAGTAATTGATCTTCATCACCGACTTAGACAGCAGAGATATATGGGCGATGAAATGGATTTTGTATACATTGATGAAGTGCAGGATCTTACCATGAGACAGATTGCTCTTTTTAAGTATGTCTGCAGAAATGTGAATGAGGGTTTTGTTTTCTCAGGCGATACAGCACAAACTATTGCAAGGGGGATTGATTTTAGGTTCCAAGATATACGGTCACTGTTCTACAATGAGTTTGTAATGGAGTCAAGTGATGAACGTGATGGAAGAAAAGAGAAAGGTCAAATCTCAGAGATTTTCCATTTGAGCCAGAATTTTCGTACCCATGCTGGTGTTCTCAAATTATCACAGAGCGTTATCGACCTTCTTTATCGGTTTTTTCCTCAATCTATTGATGTCTTGAGTCCAGAGACCAGTGAAATTTATGGGGAAGCTCCTGTTTTGCTTGAACCTGGAAAGGATGAAAATGCAATCATAACCATGTTTGGAAACAGTCAAAATATTGGAGGGAGTATGGTCGGTTTTGGAGCAGAGCAGGTTATTTTAGTGCGTGATGATTGTTCTAGGAAGGAAATTTCAGATTATGTTGGGGAGCAAGCTCTCGTTCTTACGATACTGGAGTGCAAGGGCCTAGAGTTCCAGGTGATCATTCAATTTTCACTTCACTCCTCACTCCTTACTTGAATGCATTTTTAACTTTGTTCATGCTTTTCTTTCTGATATATAGTTAAAACTCTTAAAACTATGCCGTTACCTGATCCCTATCTCTTGTTAGTTTCCTGATGTTGAACAGTCTGGGTAAATTGGGTAATGATGGGCTTACCTATACCATTTTTTATCTCAAACTACCAAACCTTTTTACATTTTTGTTGTGGATTGTAATCCTAGATGCTGAAATTGTTGTTATTAGATGCCTGGTGTGTAGCAATTGCTGTGGCTCTAAATCCTAATAATATGAGTTTTCTCACTTCTTGTTTTATGTCATTTTGTAGGACGTGTTGTTGTACAACTTTTTTGGGTCATCACCTTTGAAAAATCAATGGAGAGTAGTATATGAATTTATGAAGGAACAAAATTTGCTAGACTCCACTGCTCCTAGGTCCTACCCAAGTTTCAGTCAAGAAAAACACAATGTCATGTGCTCTGAACTGAAGCAATTGTATGTGGCTATAACTCGTACGAGGCAAAGGTTGTGGATTTGTGAAAACATAGACGAGCTGTCCAAGCCTATGTTTGACTATTGGAAGAAATTGTGCCTTGTGCAAGTTACACAGCTGGATGAGTCTCTTGCAAATGAAATGCGAGTTGCTAGCACCCCTGAGGAGTGGAAGGCTACGGGTATCAAGGTGTGTTAGATCTTTTAAAATAATAATATAAGAATGACAATAATGCATTGTTGGGAGTCTGGCCATTGTTGAACATCTTATCCCAGGTTTTGGAGATTCAAAAACCACCATGCTTTTAAGGGTGATGTTGTCTGCAAGGTGGCAGGGGGGGTTTGAATTCAGGTTTTGAATGATTTTTTTCTCCCATTTATAAAAAAAATGTGGTGTTTCTTCATTAGCATGTGAGCCATTTGTGAGGGGTGCAGATATGGTGTGATTTTTAATAACAGAATCGTTTTGTTCTGAAGTTGTTTATTTATTTCTTTTTATTTGCAGCTACTTCGTGAGCATCACTATGAGATGGCAACAAGGTGCTTTGAAAGGGCAGAAGACACCTATTGGGCAAGGCTGGCTAAGGCTCATGGCCTTAAAGCAGCAGCTGAACAGAAGCGTCATTTAAATCCTGAAGCTGCTCATGTTGATCTTAGGAAGGCCGCAGAAATATTTGAAGAAATTGGCGAGGCTCGACCTGCTGCCAAATGCTTTTTTCAGTTAAATGAGTATGAAAGAGCAGGTAAAACTATATTGGAGTATATTAATCTGCTAACATTATTTTTGGTTTCTTTTAAATTTAACACTGCCATAGGCTCTCTGTGTTATGGTTGCCTCTATTGGAAAATAGGGAAACAGGGAATCTTTTTATTCACACATTAAAAAATTAGTGCAGATAATATGTACACCTTTCAGGCTTGTTCAATAAATGAAAACTAAATAAGACAGCTGACCTACTCCCAAAAATCTTCCTACAAATCCTCTAAATTACAACTTCTGTAATAAAATGTCTAGCAATCTCAACATGCTTAGTCTTGTCATCTTGTACTGGGTTGTCAGCAATGTTGATTGCAACCTTGTTGTCACTATATGGTCTCATGGGATCTTCACGGTTCACTTAGTTCCCCAATAGACATTTTAGCCTCATAAATTCACAAATGCCAAGGGCCATAGTGCAAAACTTAACTTCAACACTAGATCAAGCAACTACTTGTTGCTTTTTGCTCCTCCATATATCCAAGGTTGTTTTCCACAAAAGTACAGTACCCTAAAGCACATTTCCTATTAGTAATAGAACTTCCCCATCTGCATTTGCATAAGCCTTAGCTCTATGGTGATTGTTCTTTGAGAACAATGATTCCTTTCTTGGAGTTGACTTTAGGTACCTCAAGATTCTCAAGACAGCATCCATATGACGTTCTAAGGTTAGGGGGTGGGGGTGAAGTGCATGAATTTACTTACCATGCTGACCATGTATGCTATATCTAGTCTTTTGTTAGACAAATAAATTAATCTCCCAATGGTTCATTCATCTCTCTCCTTTTCAATCGGTATTCCTTCAATGATGACACCTAGTTTTTTATCAATAGGTGTATCCATTGGTTTGCATCCTAACATCTTGGTTCATTGAGAAAATTGAGGATATACTTCCTTTTGAGTAACATAAATTCCCCTTTTTGATATGGTTACCTCAATGCCAAGAAAATATCTCAAATTTCCGAGACCTTTGATTTCGAATTCTTTTGCCAGCTCACCCTTAAGATTCTTCATCTCTTCTCTATCATCTCCAGTAACAATTATTTTATCCATGTAAACAATGGGTGCAATAATCTTCTTTTCTGGTGATTGTTTGATGAAAAGGGTATGATCTCCTTGGCTTTGTTGATAGCCAAATTTGAGAAGAAACTTAGCAAATCTCTCAAACCATGCCCTGAAAGATTGCTTCAAATCATACCTTTTTTTCTTTGATCGAAGAACCTTATCACTGCTGAATTTTCCTTCAAAACAAGGAGGCAAATCCATAAATACTTCTTCCAAATTCCCATGCAAAAATGCATTTTTTACATCAAATTGTTTTTTAGGTCAATCAAGATTTGTTGCTCAGGATAAAAGGACTTCAATTGAATTCATATTTGCCACTGATGCAAAAGTTTCCAATTTGTCAATTGACTCAATACTAGATGTTTGCGTGTATCCCTTTGCTACTAACCTCGCTTTATACCTCTCAATCAAACCATCAGCTTTGTTATTGATAGTGAACACTCACATACCATTGGATTTTCCTTTGGGTAGATCAACAATATCCCACATTTCATTCTTATACAAGGATTCATCTCCTCATTTATATCCTCTTTCCACTTAGAATCACTTAGAACCTCTTGTACCTTTCTAGGAACTGAACTTGAGGACAAATGAGTGATAAAGGCCTTACACATGTGGCAAAGTCTATAATAGGATAAGGAATTTGGCAAAGGATGTTTAGTACAACTTCTAACACCTTACCAAATAGCTATAGGAATATCAAGATTAGTGTCAAAACCATGATTATGAAGAGAGATTATAAGGATTAAATGTACCTGATTTTAGGGTTGGTGACTGGTCATGTGTAAGAGAGATTTGGACTTTGTTATTGCATTAGTAACATTGGCCTCCTAGAGTCTGAATCAACATTTTCTACTATTGCTGGCCTCCTATAGTAAACCATAAAGTTTGAATCAATATTTTCTACTATTGTTAGTTGAAGCATTGGAGCTGTTTTAAAGGTACCTGATTGTGCAAAAGCACAAGTGGAGGAATGGGACCTCAGATTTTGCCATAACCTTATACAAGAGAACAAGTTGTTCTTTTGCAGAATGGAGGTTGTTCGAGGTTGATGCAAAACCTGGTGTTTCAATTGATAGTGCATTCACTGCCTCATATTGAAATGCTTTGATGTTTCTGAACTTCTTGTTGCCCTTGTGGCTGTTCTTGGCCCTTGATTGTGGCTTTCCATGCAATGTCCAGCAAGTTTTTTTAGTATGTCTTGACTTGTTGCGATAATTACATCATGTAGCCCCATTTTCTTTAATTTTTTGAAGTCTAGAATTGCTATCCAGAAGTGCATTGAGTGCTGAATTCTTTTGTAGAGTTGGTCCCATCATGACAACCCTTCTAGACTCTTTGCTATGCACATAAGAATAAGCTTCATGTAAGGTTGGAAGAAGAAATTCTCCAAGTATTTAACCTCTTACCTGATCTAGCTTTGGATTTAATCTAACTATAAAATCAAACATGCTATCCATTCAATCATCCTAGCCAGCCTTGCTGCATCTGCTACGGATTCCATTTCAATATTCTGCAAGGGATCCGACTTCTGCAACAAACCTTTGATGTGTTGCAGTAGGTTGTCACCAAGAGATCTTTCTGCTTGGTGTTGTGGATCATGGTCTTCAGTTCATAGATCTGAGTAGCATCTCCTTTCTTTATGCATTTTTGCTACCCAGCATCCCAAACCCCCTTAGCCAAAGAAAGAAACAGAAAAGGCTTGCTAATTTCTGGTTGCATTGAATTCAGCTGTTAGGACATTAGTATGGAATTTTCAGCATCGTATGATTTGAAGGATGTTAGATTTTCCTTTTTATTCTTTAATAGTACCACGTAAATATCCCATTTTTCCTCTGCTTTTAAGGCACTGTTTTTTTTATTGAGAACACTCAAGAAAGTGCCGCCCATTAAGCTTCTAAGTTGTAATTTGAATTGTGGGATCATCAGAATGGGTTACTGTCTTGGGTGGGATTGACAAGATTCTAGCAAAATTTTCTTCCACCGTAGGTAGAAGAAGGCAAAGGAAGAAGTAAAGGATAGAAGGCTGCAAATGGAATAGATAAGGCTTGGCAATTAAGGCCAGGAAGAAGAAAAAACGACCAGGAATTTTTTCCCTAGCTCTAACACCATGTTGGAAAATAGGGAAATAACATATCTTCTTTCTAAATCACAACTTCCCTAATTCACATAGTTAGCATATTTCAGACGAACTCCATAAAATCAGGAATCAATTGTTGGATTCCAATAATCTCTTCACAAATATTTCATTTTTATGAACTTGAAATCTGCTCAGCAACTTCCAATCTAAAACTGAAACATAATGGGTTGTTGTGAACTTGAAATTCTTGAGCATATTAATTGAAGTGGTGGTACTAACCATAAAAGTGCGAAGGATACTACAGTATGTGCAGTGCTATATTTCCTCCTTCTGGAGATTTTTATCCTAAATAGCATTTCTTGGTTTCTGCATAGGTTAAAATATTGCACTTAGCTATAAAGTAGTCCCATGGAATTTGCACAGCTGTAGTTGCTCTTAATCATAGTCAATGGTTTACTGCCTTGGTTTTCTTAATACATATTTTAACAATGGTGAGACAGATAACAGAGTTCAACCAGAGAGCCTTTAGCAGATTGATGCATATTCTTTGGTTGATATTTGGATGATCTGTGTTGTTTAGATATTCTTTTTCATGATTGTTGTTTGTTTATGGGTCTGAAAGTTTAACCAGGATAACATTTCTGAGTTTTCTGGCTGCTCTTCTTACTCACACTTTTTCTTTCTAAGTTATTTATCCTTCCTGTACTCTTTAGCTTTTCATCTATATTCTTAATCCATTGTTTTTCCCTCCATCTTTTTGGTTGTATTTGGTATTCAAATTATAACTTCAAGCTCTGCAGGTAGAATTTATCTGGAAAAATGTGGGGAATCCGAGCTGGAAAAAGCTGGAGAATGTTTTTCTCTGGCAGCACTTTATGAACTTGCAGCTGAAGTGTATGCTAGGGGCCACTTTTTCTCAGAGTGTTTGTCCGCATGCACAAAAGGAAAATTCTTGGACATGGGTTTGCGTTACATCCACTACTGGAAACAACATGCAACTACGAGTACTTTTATGATCAAGAGAAGTAAAGAAATAGGGAAGATTGAACAAGAATTTTTGGAGAGTTGTGCACATCATTATCATGAGCTTAAAGATAATAGAAAAATGATGGAATTTGTTAAAGCTTTTCACTCCATGGAGTCAAAACGCAACTTCTTAACTACATTAGATTGTCTTGATGAGCTTCTGTGGTTGGAAGAAGAATTGGGTAACTTTATGGAGGCTGCAAACATTGCAAAACTAAGTGGGGAGATTCTACTTGAGGCTGAAATGCTGGGTAAGGCTGGAAACTACAGAGATGCATCAACACTTTTTCTCTGTTATGTGTTTGCCAACTCTCTTTGGGCATCTGGAAGCAGAGGTTGGCCCTTGAAGCAGTTTGTGAAAAAGGAGGAGGTCTTAACAAAAGCCAGGTTATTTGCAGAGAGGGAGTCAAAGCAATTCTACGAGTTTGTTTGTATGGAGGCTAGTATTTTATCTAATGAACAGACTAGCTTGTTTGAGATGAACCAATGTTTGACCACTTCCCAGAGACATGAAAGTGTCAGAGGTGAAATATTATCTGCTCGAAAAATTATTGATGCTCATCTTAATTCAAATACCACCAAGTATGAGTGGACAGATGAATGGGTTTCTGATCTGAAGCAGCATTCAGAAGTCAGACTTTCCCAGAACTGTATTTCAGTTGAAACTTTGTTATACTTTTGGAATGTTTGGAAGGAGAACGTTGTTAACATATTTGAGTCTCTTGGGCTTGATGAAACCACCCAAGATGTTAAGAACTATTCAAGTTATGGAGAATTCTGTTTCAACTACTTTGGAGTGAGGAAGCAGTGTAAAAATCTGAATTTAATCCATGCTTTGCTTATCCCTGACGCCAATTGGTTGAGAGCAGTCGATGATAGATTTATTCGAAGGACTGGTAAGTTGGTTTATGTTGATGCTGACCAGTTTGCTTCTGCTGCTCGGAGTTATTGGAGTTCAGAGTTACTCTCTGTTGGCATTAAGGTGTTGGAAAATCTGGAAGTCCTCTATAATTACTCTACCTGGAAGTCATTGTCTCTGTTCTGCCAAAGCAAGTTGCTTGTTCACATGTTTGAGGTTTCAGAATTTCTTTTGAAGCTTAAGTTTCTTGACCTCAGATACAATGCTGCCAGAACACTGCAGAAATTCCTTGATATATCAACTAGGCAATTTTGTTCGAAAATTTTTCCTTTGGACTGGAAAAAGTCATCAACAGAGAACATGGTTTCTCTCAGAGAAACTGAGCTTTCCAGAAATTTACTTGAAGAAGTTATTTCTACAAGCATCAGCATAAAAAGTGAGTTCACTTATGGGCAAATTGGAAGAGTGGCCTCTTGGATTCTTGGGATGGGTAAGCTGACTACTGAACTATATGAGAAGATTGCAGAGAAGTTTGCAGAGAAGTTTGCCGTGAATCCACCATGGAAGGCATTCATCAATAATCTCAGTGGGAACATAGGATCAGGATTTCCACAGGATTCAGTGCCTATCAATGAATCTCAAAAGCATGTGTCTTTGGTTTTGACGCTTGATGGAGCATTGAGAGATACCTACAATGCTTACTGGGGACAAAGTGATTATATATCGCCTGGTTACTTCTTGTATCTTGTTGATCGCCTTCTTATTTTGGTGACTTCTTTTCAGGGATACTGTTTCACTACCAAGTCTTCCTATATCGAGTGGCTTATTTTCCAGGAATGGAATAGCTTCCCAAATCCGGGTTTAGTGGCTAATCAGCAATTTCCTTTTGGAGCGACTCTTGATTATGTTGCCTACATAGCTCAGGATCTCCTTTACAAGACACAAGTCACAGTGGAGTGGATTAGAAAATCTAATATCAATTTTAACGAATACTACCCATTGTTAGTGCTGAGATTGGTAATTATAATTTGTTTGCTTTGTGTGAATGCGAAACATGAGAAATATGTCGAGATGCTCTTCCAATTGCTCAGGAGGGGTGACATTACTTCACTATTACCACGGGACTTTTGCGATGTGCTGAGGAGAAGAAGGAAACGTAATCAGTTCAGCATAAGTGTAAATGTGCTTGCTGAAGCGTTAAGAAAAGTTGACAATCCTCTCGTGATAGTGAAGTTGCAGAGAAATTCTTCAGAAGTGTCATGCCCAGATGCCATCTTCATAGACATGACAGTCGACCAATGCAGAGAGGACCTATTATGTGTCTTGTTTCAAAGAAACATCAATTCATCCAGCATAGAACTTCCCTCAAGTAGTAATGCATCCTCAAACTTAGGTTCTGGGGTGGATCAGGGCTTGAAGTCTCAGAATGATGAAGTTATAGGAGGCAATCCGCAAAATAATTATGAGCACTTTTGGGATTTTCTTGACGCTGTGGACAGCAGTGCTATGAACTTCTTGCCCAATGCCCCTAGGGTAAAGGTATTACCAAACCGCTTCATTGATGAATGCAAAGAAGGTAAATTTGTCTATTCGAATTTTGACACATCGTCTCCTTTTTCTTTCTTTTACCTTTTCAGGTGGAGGTAGAGAATAATATTCGCCTTATAACTTCAGTGCTGGCCACCTTTCATAAGAACCCTGCAGAAGGTGAAGATGTAAACCTTTGTCAAGAATTGAACTCCATGCTTGATGAATTGAAGCAGCTTTCTTCTGTATTGAATGTGAGGTCAGTTAAAGAAGCTGTACTGTTTTGAATGTTGGAGCCTTGGTTTCTTACACCTTGCTTGAACTCTTTTCTTTTTCCTCCCATTTTTTATGGTTCTCAAGATGGGCCTTAATTTGCTTTGTTTTGAATGTTTTTCACTATGTTTGTTGGCACAATTGTTTTGGATTTTGATGCATCAATGATGATCTTCCCCTTTGATTAATTGGTTTCAAGCTCTAAGCTAGCCGTCCCTGAATTTTCTAATTCTATATTTTTTTTCTCTCTGTAGCACTCTGAATTCCTTTGTAAATATAGTTGCATTGTTGTGGTTTATACAAAATTTGGAATGAATTTTTTTGTGATTTACATAGAAGTACTTCAAATCAACTGTTTTCAATCTGTTTTGCATTGTCCACAAGCTCATATCTATGGTGCTAAAGAATTTGTCATTATATATAGACTTCTGCAAATCAATCAATGTGAATATACTTGGTCTGGTTTCATTTCAATGTGAAGCAAATGCCCACCTGAGTCTTGGGTGCTAAAGGTTCCTGATTAATTTCTTTTCTTTTTATTTTTCAGTAATAATGGTTCGAGAATTGGGGAGCTTTTCGTAAGTCTGAATTCAAGAAGGCCACGAGTAGAGCCTTTGTTGAACCAGCTATTTTTGCAGAAGGATTCAAATTCAGTAAATGAGGCATCATCATCAGCTACCACCATCCCCTCTGGTATCCAAAACCAAGTAGATAAAGGCACAGGCAAGGCTGAAGAAAGTGAAGAGGCTGATGAGGTTAATACCAAAACCCCAAGCAACTCTAACAATAGGGAAGCTGAAAGCAAGAAGGGAAAGGGAAAAGCCAAGAAGGGAAAAAGGGGAAAAGGTAGGAGAAAGTAAACAGCCATGGATACCTTTGCAACTTCAAGATCATATCATATGAATGTATATCATTTCAGAAATTCTGTTTCTTCAATATGCATTTCTAAGTGTCGAAATATATGTATGGTTTGTTGTATAGCTTCTTTCCAAAAAAAACACTTCATAATACTAAATATTCTGCCATGCAATCTCTATATTGTAAAGCTACCACTTTTCAAAGGGCTCATTGAATATTAAGCTAATATTCTACCTCACATGCAAACCCATATCTACAATAATTTTAATTATATTTGATTTTTTTTCATATTTTATATGATGAAACTAAATATAAGAAAGCCATTTTCCTTAGCATTTCTTCTTCTTCCCTTGGTACTTTCTGAAAACCAAACAGACCCATAGGGGTTTTAGGTTGGTCATCACCCCATTCATGTGTGAGCAAGTCTTAAAAGCATGATATAAAGGAAAGGTGATACGCAAAGATAAAAGATTTAAGGGATTTCTAGAACGAACTTGTGCTACAAAGGACACAAGATTTAGCCTTGAAAAGGGTAATAGCCTAAATTACCCTATTTCTCTCAGTAGAATTCAAGTTTTTTGAACCGATTGGCTGGTGGAAAAAAAGGAAGAGAACCATGAAAAGCACACTAAAGGCAAAAACCAAAAGAAAAAAAAAAATGAGTGAATACAAAAAGAAAATTAAAGAAAATTCACCTTTGACATCAGAAAAGGAAGCTCAAGAAACTAGAAAATGCTGTGCAAATGCAAAAGAACTTGGTATGGGCAATGTGTGCCGTGTTTGAAATGAATTTACTGAGGGTTTGTAGAGGCAACTGAATGAAGTGAAAAAGTTTCCCATGTAATGTGGGACAAAATAAATGGGAAAAGAGAAAAAAATCATAATGAGGAGGAAGCTCCATAATCAACAAGGTTGCCAAGCACCACGTGTAGTGTGCATTACAATGTGGAAGAAATTTGAAGGTGGCTTACGTAAGAGGCAAGAGGCAAAGTGAACCTGACTTGAAATTTTCTTGCTTTATTTCTTCCTTGCTTCCCAAGGAATGCATAAAATGAAAAACAATGAGCATTGCAGGAGCCAGAATATATTCCTTGTGGACCGATGGTATCACGCAAGATGTGTCCCCCTTGAGAATCACCAAGGGATCAAATCTGTCCTTGTTTCCATTGGATTGATGCTCATCTTCCTAGGTGAATTGAGAAAGGTTGTCGTTAGTGGTTACCTCCTTCCGCCCACGTTCATGATAGATAAGTTTCGGCTGCTACCTTATTTCATAAAGCTACATGTTGAAGTTAAGACAAGGATTAAAATATCGGTAATCATGCATATATCGGTACTTCGATTTTATAGATATATCGACGGATATTTTGGAAAAAAATATCGATAAGTCTAAAATTGATCAAAATTTATAAAAATATAAGAAAATTTTTATAAAAATGTAATTAGAATTATAATGATATTTTTAAATTGTTTTGTTAAATAATTTGATATATGTATAATATGATTTATCATATTTGATAATAATATTGTATGTGTTAATAAAAAAAAACTATAAATTTTATAAGTATATATTTATTATTAAATTATATCAAATATTATTTATAATAATATTTGTGATATTCGATTATAATATGTCTAATTTTAAAATATATTTAATATTAAAATTATAAGTCATTTAATTTACTTGTATTAAATAATATAAAATAAATGATGATATATGTATAATTTTTAATACTTAATTAATATATTAATAATATTAAAAACACTATCAAGAAAATTATCACGATAATTTTTATATTTTTGGTATTCAAATAGATGAAAAAAAATTATAATTAATTTTTTTTTAAAACATTTTAAAAAAATTATGTTTATATGATGAATTTGACTTCATATATATTTAGTGCATATTATATATCAAGGGGCAAACCTTTTGGCTGGGGTTCGAGCCCCACAACAAAAATCCTGAGGCATTTTTAAAAGTTTGACCGCATTGATCCTCATTTGACCGCCCAATTTATCGCGATATATTGAAGATAAAATGATAAAATGCCAATAAATCCCGAGAAATAGGTGAAATTCACGATAAATTGATAAAATATCGTGGAACCGATATTTCTCTAACATATATCGTGTCGAGATGCTCCGATACTCGATATTTCAGCAATATATCACCGAAATATCTCGATATTTTTCCCCTGGTTAAGATGTTATCTTGTGGGGATCATAACCAGAAATCTACTAATGGTTTTCATCTCCCAAGGAGAATGGACCCATACGTGTCAGTAGCTCATCGATTGGTTCTTGATTATATATAGACTATTAGTTTGAGACTAATGCTCATTTGTTATTTAGAATGTTTCCTATCTCTGTCTTCTTCTTTTCTCTCATTTTTCTCAGTAATTTCTCGCTTATAGTCATCAATCAATCGTAGATTTTTTGACAAAATTGAACAATGTTTATTTCTTCCTATCCAATGACTAGATTTGATCTAGACATAATATAACTAGCCAAAAATGCTTCTTAGTGGTATTTCAACATCCATTTCAATCTCGATGCAATGTAATGTGTTAAACCAAGGTTTCCCCTAATCAAGTTTTAGTGATAACAGTATTAAGAAATTTAATTAAGTACTAAGCATGGACGAAATCAAACCAATGAAGACTTGATCATAGGAACGATCCTTAAAAACCCTATGTAAAATCCTTTCATGGTATAATAGGATTATTTTAAACATTCCATGTACTTAAATGTTTTTAAATTCATCCATAACTTGTTTAAATTGATCTTGAATTCTCAAATATGGAAGAATATATTCTTTTTAAGTGAAGCTTGAGTTCAAATCATCTCAAAATCTTGTTTAAAGGGTATATAAAGTATTGTGGAAGCTTAGCCATCATTCCTACTTGTAAATATAAACTCCAACTTGCATTTATGAGAGAGAATTTCTTTCGTCATTGCTTCCCTACAAAAGGACTTTCATTAAGTGTTTATTGAGTTCATTTTATTGCATTTTGTGAGCTTATTTCGTAAAATAGGATTACTTTGATTGTTTCTTTCATATGAAAAGTTTGAGAGACATTCAAGTGAGAGTATTCATTTAAGGAATAATTTTAAAGGTTATATTGGAGCCATAATCCAATTATACAAGTTACAAGTTTGAATTGTGAGTAGTGGAAGCTTCATTGGGTTGCATGTTGAGGACAGTGGACATATGTCAGGATTGAGCCAAACCACTATAAAATAGTATTTGCATATCTCTTCTCTCATTTTTGCTTCAATTATTATCAATTTAATTATTTAGTATCAATTGCTTTAGTCATTTGCACTCATTAGAATTAAATTTTGTTTAAAATTGATCATTATTTAATTTAGCTCCCCTCGAGGTGATCAACCAAGGAAGGACTAGTTAGATTTTACACAACGATCACAAGTGGCTTAATAACAGTGATTTGGCCTTCCAATTTTCTTATAAATACTATTAGATTGTAAAATTGAGTGGTTGCTCATGTGGCACCATTGTTGTGAGTATTGGCATCATATGGAGGAAATACACATAGGATCCTTGTTTTTCTTTTGCTCAAGTACTAGCATCAAAGGACACATGGTATCCTCTATTTTTCTTTTGAGTAATTTTCTCCAATTTAAATTTAATCTTTAAATTATTTTTATTGAATAAAAAAACATTTTAATCACATTGAATGCATGGAAAAAAATTCTAGAATATTTTTTGAAAATTTAGAAATTATTAGAAGGCTTGAAATATGAAAGTCAATTTTATTTTTATTTTAATTGATTTTTAAAGAGATTTAATTAATACTATAATTAATTTTTGAAACATAAAAAATAAGAAAAATTCAATTTCCTGCCCGCAACATGCATTGAAAATTCAAATTTTCCCCGTCCCTTGACTTGTTCCCAATAAATGGGGATGCAAAATGCAAATGCCAACCATTAGGCTGGTTGTTGCTTACAATCTTATTGTGTTGTTAAATATATTTTGGGGATAATTGATTAAAAGGGACAAAAATCCCTCAATATTGTAAAACTAACCCCTCACTTTTAATAGCCTCCAAAATGACCCAATTTGGACAAAAATACCCCTATGCTACATCAACTCCTTTTTCCTTCCCATTCTAATTTTATTTCCTTTCCTTTACCTCATTTTTATTCTTTCTTCCACTTTCTCATTTTTTTCATTTTCTCCTGTTATTCCCTTTTCTCTCTTTTCAATACATTTCTTCAAGTTTCACACATAGTTTCTTTTCAAATTTCTTCAACTTAAAGCACTTAAAGTTGTGGTTGGATAAACAATGCTTAAAATTATGACTGGATAAACAGTGTACATTTATTTTTTTTTCCATATATTTTTTTTTTCATGTTTTATTTATTGAATATTTTCAAACATTTAATGAGACGTAGTAAATATTTAAATAAGTTTGAAATTGTTATAATTTTTTTAATATCATTTACAACCATGAAAAAATGGGTTAAAAGAAGGAAACAATCAGCTTAAAAAGTGTAGTGTGGAGAAACATTATCCATATGGAAAAATCAAATGATGGTAAGTAATAAAACTTATGGAATTTTATGATGGTTTTGGTATTATTTGCATATGTGTTCTTTATATAGATGTAAATATATGTGTTAATAGGGTTTTGATATAATATATAAAGTTATGTTTTTTAGCTATATACCAAAACCTAACTGATATTAAGTTGAACTTGACGTATGTTAAGTTGAACTTGACGTAAGTTAAGATTATATATAGTTATTTTGTAGTAACATTATATTATTGTTATTTTATTTAATTATACTCAATTTGAGTTGAATCATTTGAAAATTACCCTTAACATTAAATGAATAACAACATAACCAATCTTTTAGTATATAAATATATTTTTATTGTTTAAAATAGTTGAGATTTACAATATATGAATTTATTTAATAACTATATACATTGTATTTCTATAGCATTATTGGTATTATTTGAGGTAGTAAAGACGATTAATAATATTATTTATTTTTTGTTTATTAAAAAAATAAATATGTGTAATGAAATAATATGTATTTAATAATGAATGCGTTTTTTAAAATTAATACCTACTTATTGATGGTAATGCTATGATGTAACTAAAAAATATTCTAATATTGTATGTTGATGCCAATAATTGAATTATTTTGTTATTTCAGTGGTTGATGAAGTAGGAATAATGTTTTTCTATGAAGGAGAATGGGTACGAGATGGAAATGCTTTCTATTTCAAAGGAAGTAAAGGTAAAGGCATCGAGGTCCCAAAAACTATATCATATAAAGAGTTAGTAGGGGTTGTCCATCATATTCTGAAGTTAGATCCAACAAATTGTTTTCTTTCAATGAAGTATGTATTCAATGCCAACATACCCACAAGTCCTATACAACTAAATGATAATGGGGATGTGAAATTCTTTATTGGTTTAAATTGTACAAATGGTAAGTTGTCTGTTCCATTGTACATCACTATTGAAAAGAGAATTAATAATCACAGTCAGAAATCAAGTTGTAATTCTTATTCTGAATATCATGTCTTCTAAGATTGATAAAGAATTGAATGGGGACTCAATGTTGATGCATAAAAGTAGACACATTCATTGTGAGTCAGTTGAAACCCTTACTATTGATGGTGAAAATGGACCAAGATTTCAAAATGAGTCACTTGAAGGGTATAACGTTCATGATTGGACCATAAATGAGACTGCAATTAATGTGGAGGATTATAGGATGGATACTAACCCTATTAATGATAAGCAAGTGACCCAAATTGGCTCATTCAGAACTGGTTCATCTTAGAGTGCAGAAATCTTAACCATGATTGATACAAATGATGGTTTCATACATGACAATCCCACTATAATCGAAGGTATAGCAAATGAAGGACAAAACATGATGCAACAACCTATAGTTAGTGGAATTAGTGATGACCATCTAGAAGAGCACCAAATATACTCAAGTAAGAAAAAGTTACAAAGGAAGTTGCATATGATGGCTCTCAAAAGGAAGTTTGAGTTCAAAACAACTAAATCCACTACTAAGTTATTGTTTTTTTGAATGTTTTGGTAAAGAATGCAAGTGGCGAGTTCGTGCTACCAAGTTGGGGATTTCCAATATGTTTCAAATAATGAAATACTATTCAACACACACTTTCGGTTAGATATGATGTCTCGTGACAATTGACATGCAAGTAGTTGGTTGATTGGGAAGAGTTTAAGAGAAACATATCAAGGGGTTGGTTTTGAATTTTGACCAAAAGACATTGTAGTAGACATTCGAAAGTAGTATGGCGTTCAAATCAGTTATGATAAGGCGTGGAAAGCTAGAGAACTTGCTTTAGGTTTTATTAGGGGATCACCTGAGGAGTCTTATAACACTTTACCATCCTATTGCTATGTTTTAAAGCAAAATAATCTTGGTACCATTACCGATATAGTTACTAATTATGATAATCAATTTAAATACTTTTTTATGTCAATTAATGCATCTCTTGTTGGGTTTCACACATCAATAAAGCCTGTGGTTTCAGATGATGGGACATTTTTGAAAGCAAAGTACTTAGGGACTTTATTTATTGCAGTGTGTAAAGATGACAACAATTAGATATAGCTTTTAGCCTTTGGGATTGGTGATTAAGAAAATGATGCCTTATGAGAGTGGTTTTTACAAAAATTGCATGATGCAATTGGACACATTGATGATTTGTTTGTGATATTAGATCATCATGGTATCATTGAGAAAGCAATACATAAAGTATTTCCCTATGTGAGGCATGGTGTTTGCACTTATCACGTTGGACAAAATTTGAAGACAAAGTTCAAGAATCCTACAATTCATAAGTTGTTCCATGATGCTACCCATGCTTATTGTGTTTCAAAGTTTAATTTTATATTTGGGCAACTAGAGATGATTGACCCAAGAGTAGCATGATATTTGATGGATATAGGAGTTGATAGATGGGCACGTTCATATTCTACTGGAAAAAGATATAATATCATGACGACAGGGATCGTTGAAAGCCTTAATGTTGTGTTGAAAAATGCTAGAGATCTTCCGGTTTTGCAATTGATTGAAGAATTGAGAAATTTACTACAAAAATGGTTTATGACTCATCAATAGCAAGTAATGTTAATGTCAACTGAACTTACCATGTGGGCTGATGGAGAACTTCATTCAAGGTATAATATGTCAACAACATATCTAGTGGAACCTATCAACTCCAAGGAGTGTAATGTTAAATATGCTGGCATTAGTACTTAAGTGAATTTAGACACTCGTTCATGCACATGTCGACAATTCGATCTTGATCATATTCCATGTGCACATGCTATTGCTGTTTGTAGATTTTACAACATTTCATGTTACACTTTGTGCTCCCAGTATTTTACTACTAAAACATTGTTATCTTCATATTCAGAGTGTATTTATCCAACTGGAAATGAAATAGATTGGGTAATACCTTATCATATTTGTAACAAAGTTTTGTTATCACCTAAAATGAGATGCCCAACGGGAAGACCAAGGAAAGTAAGAATTTCTTCCGATGGAGAGGGTAAGTGTACATCTCGTTGTAGTCAATGTGGTCAATATGGGCATAATTGAAAAACATGCAAATGACCAATCCCTTGATATCATGATAGCTTTGACAGTCTATGAACTTACATGGAATGAAAATTGTAATAGTGAGCCTTTTTGTTTTTTTGGTACCCATGTGAACGGAAATGTAAGTTACTTTTTTGTATAAGGTGATAGGATAAGCACATAGATGAATACTGTAATAATGATCCCTTTATTTTGCATACCATAGAAATGGAGATATTTGCTCCTTTTGTACATATATGTTATGATGAGTTATGTATAAAGTATGAATGAAAATTGCATGTTTATTTTCAAACTATGGACTAAACTGTTCTCACATTTATTAATAAGGAACTTGACAATAGTTAAGTTTAGGTTTAGTCTGAAGATTGTGGACTTAACTACCTTTAAGTTTTTACATAAAACAACTTGACAATAGTTAAGTTCAGGTTTTGTCTAAAAACTGTTGACTTAACTACCTTCAAGTTTGTACATAAAACAACTTGACAATAGTTAAGTTCAGGTTTTGTCTAAAGACTATTAACTTAACTACCTTCAAGTTTGTACATAAAACAACTTGACAATAGTTAAGTTTAGATTTTGTCTGAAAACTGTGGACTTAACTACCTTCAAGTTTATATATAAAACAACTTAACAATAGTTAAGTTTAGGTTTTGTTTGAGGACAGTAGACTGAACGACCTTTAAGTTTATACATAAAACAATTTGACAATAGTTAAGTTTAGGTTTTGTCTAAAGACTGTGGACTTAACTACCTTCAATTTTATTCATAAAATGACTTGACAATAGTTAAGTTCAGGTTAAAATGGCAATTGTAGACACAACTTCCTATGAGTTTATACAAGATCAACTTGATACCTGTTAAGTTCAGATTAAATTTTTTATTCTGGAATAGACTTTAACTTAATATTTTTCAAGTTTGTTCACAATTAACTTGATAGTAGTTAAGTTCAGGTGTTCTATTAAGACTGTGGACTTAACTACTTTCAAGTTTGTACACAAAACAACTTGACAATAGTTAAGTTTAGTTTAAAAGGTCAATTGTATACATAACTATCGAACTACATTCATCAAAATATCCAAGTACATATATCAAGTTGTCCAACTACATTTATCAAAATGTATAACTACATATATCAAGTTATCCAATTACATAGAACAAACCATCCAACTACATGATCAAAATGTGAAATATCAACATGAATTCATTCGAGCACTTGATAATGTCTTCAATAGATGGTTGTGCATTAAGTATTCAACATATTTGATAACAAATATGCCACAATCACCACTGCATGGTACATAAATAATCAATGTTAGTGCTATTATTAAGGATCAAGTGTATAAGATATGAAAGTAAATTTAAGATCATTTACTCATTTTTCTGTTGAGGAATATCTTATAGCTGTTCAATTTCTCATTCCCGGTAGTTAACTTTTGTGTCACCATGAAACCCATAATATGTTATGGCATTCAATATATGTAGCAACAATTTGGCTAATGGTTTAATGGCAACTTGCAATCTTGCATTATTATTGATGTCCATCAATGAGTCATACATATATAATCCTTCGACGAAGGTGGACAACTCCTAATACCCAGTGACTAGCCCAAACATTGATGGGGACATACACAATGTCAACATCATGCCATTTGACATAATAAAGAGGCTGCGAACCATTGGCATAATCAATAAGAATGTCATTCTCTTTTAATTTGAATTTGTTCCATTTATTTCCATGCTTAATCTATCTTACTTGGGCATTTTGCTTCATAGAATAAAGTTAACATACATAAATAAATAACCAAGATCATAAGATTCATTATTATAAAAAAATTAAAAATGATAACTAAAATTCAAACTACACATACCCAAAACATAGTATCCCTTGTGGTAAACTTTTGGGAAAAAATATGAGGATTTTCTATTCGTCGCTTCCGAAAAAAAGAAAAAGACAACATCAATATGCTAACAATTACAATAAAGTAAATTAGTTATATTATTTGGTTGTAAGATGAACATAATAATAAATAAAAATAAAAACAAAATGCATCATTTACAAACCGTGTCAGCATGCCATGAACCATGATTAGACAGTGATTGAAACCATTTTTTTTATATCTATATGCATATAGTCAATGTCAATTGTGGACCTTTGACATCAAAGTAGAAAAAAACAATAGTAATTTTATAACTTGTGAAGAACACAAATTTACAAGTATGGATGTATACAACTAACCCTTGGTCATCACTCATCCACTTTCGAAATGACTCTAATGTTTCTTCAGAGGTTGGACGCAAAGGATCAAATAAAGTTAATGGTTCCTCAATCTCTTTTCTTAGTTTCTTTCTCTTGGTGGGATCTGTAAAAGGGTGCTGCAAGATATAAGATTTTTTAATCTCAAGTCTTCGCTTAAAAATGGTGAGGTATGACATATACTGAAAACTCGCCCGACATAGTTGGGATACCAAACAACTTGGCAATATCAATAAATGGATCATCATTAGAGTAATCACCTTTCAACTCTTTAGTCATCTGTTTTTCTGCAAGCTGAAGGTTTTTAGAAGCTTCCATGCCAATGTTCACATCTATGGGAATGTCATTCCTCTCCACTTCATCATCTATAACACCCTAAAAAATTCCAGTCTAGAAATCAAAGCCCATATTGTTGTCATTTTCCTTTGTACTAGATTTTTTGAATCTAGTGTCATGCATAACATATTCCACATTCAAACTCTTAACCTGAAATTGCATACACCACCCAATAATAATAAATATGAGAAAACACAAATATTGAAACATTGAACTATTGGAAAATATAAACAAGTAAACATGTCACCAACTTCTAATAAAAGTTGTTTCAATTCATCCATCTTCAAGTTGAATCCTTCAATTTCTTTCTTTAGATGATTGAAATTTAACTCTAAGCTTTGTTTGAATTTCACAAACTTCATTCATAATTTCTGCACATATTGAACATAAATGAAATAAAAATTTAACACTTACAACATTTAAATATATATATATATATATATATATATATATATTATGACAAGTTTGTTCACTTTGAAATAACACACTTGTTAAATTTAGGTTTTTTCATGATCCCTATAAACTTAACTTCCTATAAGTTTATTTATAATGAACTTAACACTAGTTAAGTTTAGGTTCCACATGTTAATTATGGAGTGAACATCTTGTATTAAATAAAGTACAAAAAAAAACATGCATGCATTATTTATGATGGCTAAGTTTAGGTTAAGTTACCTCTATTGATGGGGTAACTACATCATTTGTTGTTTCTTCTATCATTGCAGCAGTAACAGCAACAACATATGTAACAGTGTCATATGAGATATTTTCATGCCTTAAGTCATCCTTCTTGGCATTTTGTGAGGCATTTGATTGGTGCAACATTTCTACTGAAACTCCTTATTTATCTACATGCTTGTAATAGTCTTGTTGTTGCTCCTCTAAAGTGGGTGTTATGAGCGAATGAAAAGTTAACTACAAAATCCAAATCAAATATAATTATTAATAAACAATAATACAATAATATTTATATTTGCATTCTTAAAATTTAAAGGTAAAAAATTACTTACATTAGGCTCTAGAAAGATCTTTTCAACCTCAGTAGACCTTTGAGCACTTGTTGCACTCCAATTTAATATTCGAGGATAGATCTCAGATACACGAGTGACATATTTCAATCTAATAAGTGGAATAGCCTTGTATGCCCAAACCTGGAAGGCATATGGAAATCCAACAAGACTATATGCTTTAATTGCAACTTCTCCCTTTGCTTTCTTCTTATCTTGGTATTTGGATACCCGGTTCTCCAAAACTCTTTGCAAACCAAATAATGTCCTCTCATAACAAATCCCCCCATGGATACTTGTTAAAAGCCTCCAAATTATCAACCAAAATAACCCATTCCATGTCTATTAAATTTTTCCTTTCTTTCCCAAATAAAACATGCTCTAAAAAAATACAAAAGTGCCAACTTTATCACCTTTTCATCTTCAGATTCTTTTTTATTTTTTTAATCTCTCCTAAAGAAAGAAAAACTTTCTCCAACTCATCATTACGCACCTTGTTTTCTCCTTTAAAGTATGTGTCCCTTATTTGTAATGATTTTTTGTCACATTTTGGAATATGACCAAAACTCAAGCCTATAATCAATGCAAACTCTTCTTTACTAAATCTTAAGCCCTTTGACTTTAATAAAATCCATATTTCATTGTCTTTTTTGGTTTCACATTGATGTAACAACAATTGATGAATAATTTGGGTTGAAAATCTAAGTTCGGGAATGAGTAAAAAATGACCAAAACATGATTTTCTAAACATCTCCAATTGTGGTTCAATCAATTTCTTCTTAATATTTTCAATGGCTACCAAGTGAGACAAACATGCAATTTTTCCAGGAAAGTACTCCTCTTTAGGTATTTTAGATATAAAAGATAGGAGAGGAGGAGGAATGTCAATCTGCAAGATAATAACAAATTGTAAAAATATCAATATAAATTGAGCAAAATTATATTACCAAACTTATCCAACTATATTAAATCCATCGTTTCGTATTACTTCTTAACATAGACTTTATTTTCATATTATTTAAGGATGTCATGTCAAATGCTAATATTCTAAAGATATTATTTTACTAATGCAATTGAAGCTATTATATTTTACTATGTTGCAGCTAAAAAAAATGCAGACATTATTATAATGTTTATTGAAATTTGAAACAAAACAAAACCATTTTGAAATTGGAACCTATTGACAATGAACTTGATAGCAGTTAAGTTCAGTTTTTTCTTAACATATATAATTAAATTAAAATTCTAAATATTTAGATAAAATAATTTCATAAAAATTATATTCAAATACGTTATAAATTCATAACAAATAAATTCATTACACAAAATTTCAAAACCTTTTGATGGTGAACTTGATAGTAGTTAAGTTTAGTTTTTTCTAATCATTCAAATATTACTTTAAACCTTGGACTATAACCTCACTAAGAAAATTTTCAACTTCAATTCCATAAAAGTTTTATTCAATTAGATAATCAATGAAAAGGGATAAATTAAAAAAAAATTAAAAACCAAAATTTCAAGTAGAAAATTAATGCTTACTGAATCAATTGATTTCTTCTCATTTTCTGATGACGATAACGAGGTTTTAAAACCTTGCTTTGTTTCACTTCCTGTTTTTTCCCAAAATTTTATACCTCTTTCGTTTTGTATTTTTCATCAGCAAATTTTATTCTTCCGCCATTTTCATAAATTGAATCAACACACAATATCAGAAAGATGAAAAATAGGGTTTAATTTAAAAAATAAAATAAAATGGACCAAAATAAGACACTTAGGGTTTATTTTCATTTCATGGATGAAGGTTCATATGTACAGTTCGAAAAACTAAAATCAAAGAAAGAAATAGTGAAACTTACTTTCTGTTTTTTCCTTGTGTTGTCTTTTTGTTCTCTTGCAATAAACAAAAAAGTCTTTCATGACTTCTTTCTTGCAGGTCAACAAATGGAACAAATGGGTTTGTAGGGTAAGGAATGGACGTAGCATAGGGGAAAATTGGAATTGGAGGGAAAATGGGCTGAAGAGATAGTTGAGGGGTATTTTTATCCGAGTTGGGTCATTTTTGAGACTTAAATAAGTGGGAGGGTAGGGTGGGGTGGGGGGGGGGGGGGGGGGGGTTAGTTTTACAATATTGAGGGAATTTTATCCATTTTAATCGATTATCCCTATTTTTATATATTATCATTTTTAATAAATAAATAAAAACAAATATCCTATAGTAAAATAAACTAAATCATTTTTTTAATACGATAGAATATTACAATATATTAATAAAATTTAATTTCATTCTAGGATGTATCTTCTTAATTGTAAATCATAGATACTATAAACAAATATTATTTAATGAATTTAACAAATTTAGTATATATACATTTTATCCTTGTTGTAATTTAATCTATTAAAGTGAAAAATAAAAGTTCAAAAGATTTTTAACTTTATTTACTTATTTATTTTAATTTTTATAATTATTTGAAATTCCATAATATATAAATTATATATTTATAATATTGTGTTGACGTCATGGTTTGATCATGGTTAAACCACTATTCGATCGCGATTAAATCACCGATTCAATCAATCAACTGTGGCTTTGTTACATTTTAAATTCAATGACAGATTCGATTTTGAAACATTGATTTAGACTTCTTTTATAACTTTTACTATGGACTATGTGAAATGGCATGTTACATTTGTCATAGTGGGTAAGACCAAGAATGAAAATATCGGTAATCACGGATATATCGGTACTTCGATTTTACAGATATATCGGAGATATATCAGCGGATATTCTGGAAAAAATATCGGTAGGCTTAAAATTGTTAAAAACTCATGGAAATGCAAGAAAAACCTCATAATAATATAATTAGAAGTATAATAGACATTTTAAAGTTGTTTTATTGAAAAATTTGATATACATATGATATAATTTGCGATATTAGATGTAATTATATCATGTCGATCTATAAGAAATGTTAATTTCGTAATTGTTCTCATTATAAAGTCACATAAAATACTTCATTTCATTAAATAACAATAATTTGTACACATTACATTGCAATGTCCCTTTAGTACCAAAATGAGAATCGATGTGGTTCAATGGGATTGATAGATGAAGGAATCCCGGCTTGCTGTTGGAGACAATATTGGTACCAACTCAATGAGCCTCGATAATATTGGTTATAAATTCTAACATGCCATGCATATATCTCTTGAGTCCTGCCTACTGCCTCCACATGGATATGATACTCAAAGTTCACCCATGTGTTAACGCCAAATCCTTCTTCCATCTGATATGGAATTTGGTATGGTATTTTTCTGGAAGGGGAATAACGCGACATACCATACTCTTCATTTGTTGAACTTGAAGGTTGACCATAACTCATCACATGAGGAGGGTAGACGTTAGCCTCATTCGAGGAGTCACTAAATTGAGTCCCTATACTCATAGATTCAAAACTCCCTGAAAGTAACTCCTCGTTATATGGTTCCATCATTCGTTCTCTTCCTCTATAAGGCCTCCCAATAGCTCCTATGTCTGGACCAGCTCTTCTAGAGCCATGGTCTTCATCCTGTGTACAATGTGTGAAATCATTTTCACAAGTAAATTGGCTGATTGGATATTGACTATGTCGACGTTCATCAATATCTCCTCCCCCATTATCACCTCCATCATCAGGTCCACCTCTTGAACCATCGTAACCAGAAGTAGAAGTACCTGCAGCACTAGGTCTACTACTATGGCCAACACTTGTGGAGTCAATCTCTTGGTGGGAATGCAATGCCGCATGAAGTGAATCATCAGTATCTTTGCTAAAACTTTTAAAGTGAACTTCTTCGGACAACACACGTTCAACATTAACTCCAAATTCTCGAGCATGAGCGGCAATTTGTGGATCAGGATTTCCAACTTCGTCATCCAAGTGTATAGGCCTAACCCACTGGAACAACTGATTATCTTCTTCTTCACCCACCTCGGCTGAAATGTCAAGAAGATCAAGGTAATATTTTTCAGCAACTCGATCATTTTCTGCCTCCATATCACGTAACTTTAGCCTCATATTATAGTAATAAAACACTAATTGCTCCAATCGAGGGTAAGCCAAACGATTTCGTTGCTTTGTGTGGATGAGAGCAAACGTGCTCCAATTTCTCTCACATGCAAAAGATGACGCAGTTTGTGAGAGAAGTTTGATGGCTAACTTTCTCAATGTAGGTGTTTGATTCCCATACATAAAGCACCATTCAGCTGCAACGAATTTGATAATCATATAAATACTTATGTGGTGAATTTACAATAATAATAATCAATTTTTTCCTATAAATACTCACCGGGCACCATGGTTGACCTTGATGCAATTGCCGCTCGATCACCGAATCCTCTTTTTGCATCTCGAAAAAGTACAAACTATGTATTCAACATTTAATTTGTTAGTAAACGTTCGAATAAATTGATGAATGAAATTATTGTTTTATTGAAAAAAAATAACAATTTTTTATTCACCTCATTTCCAAATTGATCAAACGATTCAGTAGTTGGATTTAATTTTGCAAAAACATCATGGACAGCTTGAAGTAGTTCCGGATCACTACCAACTCCACGCCTATATTGAAATTTTGGATTCAAGAAGTATGCTACAATAAAATTTAGTAGAGTTAGTATTTTTTTTTTAAAGAAACTTAAATACAAAGTAAAAACTTATAAAGATATGTAGTATTTAAGTACCTGCTGCATGAAGTGGATGTTTTAGTGTTTTCTCCCAATGATCTTATATTATTTTGAACATCCAATCTCCAGTTCCTTGACGAATAAGGTTCTCTTTTATCACGTGCATAAGCTCGTACACAAATGGCATTGTGGGAACAACTTCAGAATCCACAAGTCGAAGCACCACGTATAATGGCTCATATAATGAAACTATATTTGTCAATCTATCCCAATACGTATGGTCAAACAATAATTGCTCCAATTCTCGTCCAAGTTTTGTTCAACTGAGTTTGTGTTATGCCCATTCATCACTCATAAACAATTTTTTCAAATCAACCATTTGTTTTAGAAGACTGTCAAGAGCAATATAATTGGTAGCAAACCTTGTAGCTCCTGGTCGAACAATGTCTCCACCACAATACTTTCTCATTTGTGCTAGTAACCAACCATGATTGTAAATGAAGTTAGTTATCTTGCGAGCATTGTTTATCACCTCGATAACACTAGGTCTTTTAGCGGTGTTTTCAAAGATTAAGTTGATGCAGTGCGCCGCACACGGAGTCCAATACAAGTTATACTTCTTCATCAATTGTTTCCCTGCTTTCATGAATGCCGACCCATTATCTGTGATAATTTGGACCACATTTTCCTTACCGACTTCTTTGATAATAGTCTTCAAAAGCTCATATATATACTTGTGGTCTTTGATATAGTTCGATGCATCGACTGACTTAAGAAACACTGTGGTCCCTTTAGAATAAACCATGAAATTAATAATACTTAATTTCGTGGGCCTTGTCCATCCATCTGACATTATTGTGCACCCATATGTCTTCCATTTTTCCCATTGTTGGTTCACATAAGCTTCCATTTCTTTGTACTCCATTTCCAAGTATTTGTTCTTTATTTCATATGGAGATGGAGGTTCGATTCCCATTCCTGCACTTCATATGTAAAACATGTCACAAAATACTATACTTACTAAAAGTATAACACAATATAACATTTGATAAATTAGTAATTACCTGCTTGTTATGCACCAATAATCATATTCTTGAAGTGATGAGACTTTGATTTTGCGAGTGCGACACTCTCATAAATGAAGAATTTGTTGATTAAACGTCCCATCGTTTCTTTAATTGCACCACCCTTGAATATATCTTTGATATTTTTTTGTCTTGCTGCAGAAGACTTGTAAAGCGAAGGAGCAATAGGAGGTGAATGATGCGAATGTCGCATACTCTGTGATTTTCGCATCGTCGACAGTATACCAGTAGAAGACTCTCTTGATTTGCGTTTGCTTCCTATAATATTCTCATGTTGTTCACGTTCCCAATTAGATGCTTTCAAGGCACGAACTGCAGATCGATATGCATTTCACTCATCTGGGTGCATATCTGTTGGATAGATATACACATCTTCATCCTCAGCATCTTCATCATCATCATCTTCGTTTACCAAATGTGTATGGTGCGTCCCCATTGTGCCATGTAATTGACTACGAATGTCTTCAATATCAGCATTTTTCTTTGCTTTTGCTTTTTGTTTGTCATGCACCAACAATCGTATCTCTTCTTTCACTTCGGACGGCACTCTTGGACACTTTTTGGTGTTGTTATGCGGGTCCTTATGCATTAAATGAGACTTGAATCGCATGATGCCTCCACTTTTCATTACCAACCTACAAAAATTACAAATTGTTCCATTTTGGTTACCCTCAATTGGTGAACAATACTTCCAAGCCGGATCTCGCCCTAGCACGGCAGAACCACCTTCACTAGCCATGCTAAATCTATTGCAAGAAAAATACACTTAAATTTAAATTTATGTTAATTAAACTAATTAAATAATTTAGCTAAGTTAATGTTTTAAATGTAAATATAATTCTATTCTATGACAAATTTACTAAATATTGAAATTAATCATAATTGAATATGAAAATAAATCGCGATAATATAAAAAATTGAGCATATTAAATATTCCATATATAGTAGTTCATGTTAATTTAACTAATTAAATAATTTAGCTAAGTTAATTTTTTAAATCTAAATGTAATTTATGAAAATTTACTAAATATTGAAATTAATCATAATTGAATATGAAAATAAATCGCGATAATATAAAAAATTGAGCATATTAATATTCATATATAGTAGTTCATGTTAATTTAACTAATTAAATAATTTAGCTAAGTTAATTTTTAAATATAAATGTAATTTTATGATAAATTACTAATTATTGAAATTAATCATAATTGAATATGAAAATAAATCGCAATAATATAAAAAATTGAGCATATTTAATATTGCATATATAGTAGTTCATGTTAATTTAACTAATTAAATAATTTAGCTGAGTTAATTTTTTAAATCTAAATGTAATTTTATGACAAATTTACTAATTATTGAAATTAATCATAATTGAATATGAAAATAAATCGCGATAATATAAAAAATTGAGCATATTTAATATTCCATATATAGTAGTTCATGTTAATTTAACTAATTAAATAATTTAGCTAAGTTAATTTTTTAAATCTAAATGTAATTTTATAACAAATTTACTAAATATTGAAATTAATCATAATTGAATATGAAAGTAATCGCAATAATATAAAAAATTGAGCATATTTAATATTCCATATATAGTAGTTCATGTTAATTTAACTATTAAATAATTTAGCTAAGTTAATTTTTTAAATCTAAATGTAATTCTATGACAAATTTACTAATATTAAAATTAATCATAATTGAATATGAAAATAAATCGCGATAATATAAAAATTGAGCATTTAATATTCCATATATAGTAGTTCATGTTAATTTAACTAATTAAATAATTTAGCTAAGTTAATTTTTAAATCTAAATGTAATTTTATAACAATTTACTAAATATTGAAATTAATCATAATTGATATGAAAATAAATCACGATAATATAAAATTTGAGCATATTTAATATTCCATATATAGTAGTTCATGTTAATTTAACTAATTAATAATTTAGCTAAGTTAATTTTTTAAATCTAAATGTAATTTTATGACAAATTTACTAAATATTGAAATTAATCATAATTGAATATGAAAATAAATCGCGATAATATAAAAAATTGAGCATATTTAATATTCCATATATAGTAGTTCATGTTAATTTAACTAATTAAATAATTTAGCTAAGTTAATTTTTTAAATATAAATGTAATTTTATGATAAATTTACTAATTATTGAAATTAATCATAATTGAATATGAAAATAAATCGCAATAATATAAAAAATTGAGCATATTTAATATTCCATATATAGTTGTTCATGTTAATTTAACTAATTAAATAATTTAGCTAAGTTAATTTTTTAAATCTAAATGTAATTTTATAACAAATTTACTAAATATTGAAATTAATCATAATTGAATATGAAAGTAAATCGCAATAATATAAAAAATTGAGCATATTTAATATTCCATATATAGTAGTTCATGTTAATTTAACTAATTAAATAATTTAGCTAAGTTAATTTTTAAATCTAAATGTAATTTTATGACAATTTACTAAATATTGAAATTAATCATAATTGAATATGAAAATAAATCGCGATAATATAAAAAATTGAGCATATTTAATATTCCATATATAGTAGTTCATGTTAATTTAACTAATTAAATAATTTAGCTAAGTTAATTTTTTAAATCTAAATGTAATTTTATAACAAATTTACTAAATATTGAAATTAATCATAATTGAATATGAAAATAAATCGCGATAATATAAAAATTGAGCATATTTAATATTCCATATATAGTATTCATGTTAATTTAACTAATTAATAATTTAGCTAAGTTAATTTTTTAAATCTAAATGTAATTTTATGACAAATTTACTAATTATTGAAATTAATCATAATTGAATATGAAAATAAATCACGATAATATAAAAATTTGAGCATATTTAATATTCCATATATAGTAGTACATGTTAATTTAACTAATTAAATAATTTAGCTAAGTTAATTTTTTAAATCTAAATGTAATTCTATGACAAATTTACTAAATATTGAAATTAATCATAATTGAATATGAAAATAAATCGTGATAAAAAAGAAATTTAGCATATTTAATATTCCATAATTAATCATGTTAATTAAATTAATTACATAATTTACTATATTAATTAAATTAATTAAATAATTTAGCTAAGTTAACTAGTTTAATGTAATTCTAAATGTGAATCTAAATCACAAATAATCATTTAAAATAAATATATCATATCCTAAATTAATTCAATAAAAATATACAAATTAATTACAATTGAATGTAAACATACTAATTAATTAAAAATACATGAATTAATTATTGCAAATAAAATTAATTATAATTTCAAACAAACATACCTTAAAATGATTGAATAATTGAGCAACCTTGGAAAAAATTAGAGTAATAAGAGAGCAAATGAAGAATCAAAGCAAAAATGGATGAAATTGATGCGAAATTGGCTATTTATAGATGAAATTTGGGTCAAAATAGCCGTTGGAACCTTAAGTTACTGTTCAAAATTATTTTTGGCCGTTGGATCACAATTTGGAAGCAATCTGGCTGTTGGATCTCTTTGTTAACGTTGGGATTCAAATCTGGGCATTGGATCAACACGGGCGTGATCTGGGCCGTTAGATCATGCTGGAGAGAGAGGGGCGATTTTTCGCCAAAAATTGCCAAAAAATCGGCGATAAAAGGGATTCTCAGGCGATTTTTTGAATAAATCGCCGATTTATCGCCAATCGCCGATATATCAGCAATATATCGCCGATTTTTTGGCGATTTTTAGCGAAAAATCGCCCCACCGACTTATCTCCTCCATATGTCGTTTCACTACCTGTCGACACGCGATATATCGGCGATATTTCGCCGATATTTTCCGACTTTTTCCTCCTTGGGTAAGACAAGATGAACATAGTAGCTAGAGAAAGCCCATTAGGCCAGCTCATTGAAATTGACTCACCCCGTTGTGAGCCTTGTTTGGGAGGAAAGCTAATAAGAAAGCCATTTGGAAAAACCACTAGGGCATTTTTTCCTTCATAGCTAACATGCTCTGATAAAATATAAGGGCAAGGCATGGTGTCTACTACTTCATCACATTTTAAATGACTATATGTGCTTTTGTTATGTCTATTTGATCTCCCATAAGTTGAAGGCATGGGATTGCCTTAGACATTTTATGAATGTGGTTGATAATAAAAAAGAATTGAAACACTTAAAATAGACCCTAGGTATGTGTATCCATTTGAGAATTTTAAGAATCTCTATGATGAAAAGAGATTTGTAGACCCTCAATTTTTTCCATTTAGCACATGTCTTTAAGTTCACTTCCAATGCTCCACAATAGTTCTTTGATGGCCCATTACTACTCATGTAACTTATCTTTTCTAAGCCACTTTGGAGACTTTGGTTGAAGGGTTTATCCGACTCCACATTATGACCTTCGTTGTCCTTCAAGTTTAGATTAGGTTTCACTTAGGCGCATTTTAGGTTATACTCGGTTAGACCCACCTAGTCTCACCCTAGGCCCATATAGGTATACTCGGCCCATTAGGCACCATCTTAGGCCCATTTAGACACCTTAGGTCCATCTAAGTTCACTTAGGCCCTCTTAAGCACACTTGGCCCATGAGACATTCTTAGCGTGACTTGTATGATTGCATGACTAATTTATCTCATTTACTTATTTATTTTTATTTTTATTATTATTATCAATCACTTTTATTTAATCATTTATTATATTTTTATTTATTTATTTTATCTTTGTTGTTATCAATCACTTTTATTTATTTAGTTATTTATTATTATTATTATTATTATTATTATTTTATCATTCTCTATTTTTTATTTTTTTATTCATTTATTTAATTTAATAATTTGATGTTTTTATAGGAAAATCTACCAACGGAGGAAAGAGAAATTTGAAATTGGTAAGACTTTGAAAAGGAACAAAAAGAACCTATCCCTAATTTTCTCGTCACCACAGTTGGTTAAAAGATCTGGCGCAATTTCGCTTCCAATCCACATCCACTATCGCCGCTACTGCTCACTCTCCAGCATGAAAATGCCATGCTTAGATAAATACAAAAGATGAAGAAACAGAATATTCATGAAATATTGGATGCTCGAAACGTTGTTACTAGTGCTTATATGAATAATAGAGGAAGGGATGCAAGTTGACCATGGGAACTGGGGTTGCTATATGGGAAATGAAGAAGTATTCTGATTTAAGAAGAGAATTCAAGAAACGATAGATAGGGCAGCCGTTTGGAGGATTTTCGAAGCATCAACATGCACCATGAGAGATGAATGAATACTATCAGATTTAGTGGGAATAACTACGTGCATTAGATGGGAGAACTAGATTTTATCTAGAAGATTGAAAAAATATGATTTTGGAATAGAAAAATTAGATATTTTTGGGAGAGAACACAAGCACCAGAATTTTCTAGGTAGAAATTAGTGACAGAATTTTTTGAAGGGGGGTTAAAGAGATCACATGATTTTGGTTTGGTGAAAGACACCATCATGGTTTTGGTTTGATGGAAAACGACCAAATCTCCTAATTTAGAAAATAGATGACCTTTACTTCCTCTTTCACCGAAAGAATTCAGAATCTTCTGTTTCTTATTGAAACTGGGCCTCTTAATGTGCTAAAAAAGACTGAGAAATTGCAAGCATTCTGTACATGGGTTGCCCAGTTGGGGTAGTGTAAAAGTGCTATGAGAATTCATCTTTGGAGATTCAACTTTTAAGGAGGGACTGCCATTGGACTAAACATCACGCATGGCTGCTTGGAGAGTTTTCTAGAGACAGTCCAAGCACAATATTCACAACCACTTAACAAGGCATCTGGAGATTTTTTGAGGACGAACACAGGTTGTAAAGGACATAGTTGCATCATTGGAGACTCCAGACATCACCACACACAAGCAGTCGTGGAGTCCAGAAAGCAAGAAGACACAACCATCTTTTCTCCATGGAATGATCACTCTACTCGCACATAATGGGAGAGGAGCAACACAGTCGCGCTATTGAGGAATTCCAAGGTTACCATGCACCAGTCGCACTATCCATATAAAATTCTCCACACACGATTTGCAAGAAAAAAGACACTCAAGCACCATCCAGAATCTCCACATGTCACCTCACCTTTTATGGAACCATTTTTTCAACTCACCTCTCCACACTTCTCCATGACATTCCACACACAAGTTGGTACACATGGGCTACATTTTCCCAAATACCTTGAAGCATGGACACAACATACACTTTACGAGGATAGGATTTGATCACTTACCAAACAAGACATGGGTTGCATCCTTGAAGAAATCTCCAAGTAAGCCATGCATATATGCACTTCCCATATCCATATGCATTCAAAAAGGAAGCAAAATATTTAATGAGGGAGAGGCTGCCATAGAAGATCTCACTTCAAAAGGAGGAGACTCACGGATTTTGAGGGGAGGATTTTCTCCATGGATGAAAAAAATGGGGGGCAGCTTGCAAAAAGAGGACTCCTGGGAGCATGCACAGATTTTGGAGAGCAACAGAGGACTTCGGACAGCAGATTGGATTGCCACTTTGACGCACCAAGAGAGGATTTTTCTCCACATATCAAAAAGAGGGGACTCCCCGAAGCATGCACAGATTTTGGGAGAGCATAAAGAGACTCCATTTGGTTGCCAATGTAGGAGCACATAGTCGTCATTCATCCTTAAGCCTTATAGACGCTCCATCCGCACCATCCATTAAGGAGTCTTGTAGTCGCTTCATCCGCACCATCCATTGAGGAGTCTTGCAGCCACGCCATCCATTGAAAATCCTTATACTCGCATCACACAAAAGAATCTTGAAAAAGGTAAGTTAAAATTCTTTAGTTTAGTTTTTGATTCTTTGTTTTAGTTTGAAAAAGTCGGAATTTTATTAGTTTAATTCTTTAGTTTAATTAATCATGTTGGATAAATTTCATGTTTTTAATTCATATTTAGTTTTGTTATAATTTATTCTTTAGTTTGGAATAGTTGATGATTTTAATTTATTAGTTTAATTAATCTTATTAGATAAAGTTTATGTTTTTAATTTCAATTTAGTTTAATTTTAATTTATTCTTTAGTTTGGATGTGTTCATAATTTTAATTCAATAATTTAATTAATCATGTTAGATAAACTTCATATTTTTTTTATTCCGATTTAGTTTGGTTTTAATCTATTTTTTTAGTTTGGAATTGTTGTTGATTTTAATTTATTAGTTTAATTAATCATGTTAGATAAAGTTAATGTTTTTAATTTCGATTTAGTTTAGTTATAATTTATTCTATAGTTTGAATGTGTTTGTAATTTTAATTCAATTGTTTAATTTTTAAACCTCTTAGGTAAAGATCTTGTTTTTTAGTTCTGATTTAGTTTAGTTTTAATTTACTTATTTATTTATTTATTTTAGTTAAGATGTGTTTGTAATTTTAATCCGATAGTTTAATCAATCTTATTAGATAAAGTTGATGTTTTTAATTCTAATTTAGTTTAGTTTTAATTTATTTTTTAGTTTAAATGTGTTTTGAGTGTTTAATTGATCTTATGTTAGTTCTTGATTGTTAATGTCAATTGATGTGTTCATTGAATCTTAGTCATTAATTCTTGATGGATATCTCGTTAGTTTATTTGATCTAAGTTTTAATAGTTGATTGTTTTGGAAGTTCCTTATCAAATTTGCTTTTCAGAAGCCATCGGAAACTCATGAAGGTTGGCTCCATTCTCACCGCTTTAGTTTATTTGGTTGTCAATAATTTTACTTTGTGATTTTGTTTTATTTTGTTTTGCTTGGTATTTTGTTTCTAATGTTTTGTTATTTTCAAATTAATTTCTTTTATTTTAAAATAAAATACTTTTCTCAAAAGATCCATTTGAAATTTAAAAAAAAAAAATCATTTAGATTCCTTATAATCAAAATCTCATTTTCTTAAATAATATGCAACCATTTCTTGATCAATTTGCATCTTTCTTAGTTTTCAATAAAGATTATGGTTTTGAGTAAGACATGAATCCAAGCTTGTGGTCCCAAATAAATGGGATAATTCTAGGGTAGATTTGTGTATATCAATTGGGAAATTGGTGGAACCCCTACATAAGAAAATTTCCTTGCTACCAATTTTCACTTAACCATTGACCCTTTAACTTTAAAATTCGTTTGACTAACTTTAAAATATTTAAAATAAATAAATCCAAAACTTGTATAATTTTCCTCACTTCTTGAACTTGAATTTAAAATTTCGTTTGAGTTAGAAAGCAATTTTGGAATAGAAGATATAAATGAGTTTTTTGGAGGACTCTATTTTCACCCAGTTCTGGACACCCGAAATCTTTTTGTAAAAATAAAATAACAGACAACTCTTTGAATTTGATTCGATATTTTTTTTCTTAATTCTAGAGTTCTTGAAATTGATCTCAAACATATAAAATATTAAAAAATATGCTTTTTTGAAGGAGATATGATTTTTCAAAGTTGTACCTACTGTACATGATGGAATCTGGACATCTGATTAATTGGAGTGTTTTAAAAATATTTTTGAGTACTACCCGACCCTGGATTCATGTGATATAGACACTTTGAACGATGTGTGTGATTTTTTGTATGATTTTATGTGATCTCTTATTATTTTTAAAAAAATCGTTTATGCATGTCACTATTTTTTACCTAATATGGACTTTTTGGAACTTTTGGTTGTCTGTGCTGCAATCTATCATTTGAATGAGTGTTTGACTTTTGATATCTTGTTCTAGATGTGTAGGAGTTGTTTCTTGAATTTTTTTGTAATTAAATTCCATTCCAAGACATTTTTTAGAAATTATTTTGTGATGCTCCATTTTCTAATTGCATGTTGATGATCTTGAACATTGCTTGAAATTGTTATTTATTTTTGGAGTCATTTGACTTACCTTGGCTCAATTTTGGCTTTAGTATTGTATATTAGACATAATAAAGATGTTATATAACTTATACTTGTCCTAACCACTCTAGTATTTTTGGAGGAATATTATAAATTGTGCATGCTATCCAGGTACGCTCTTTATCACTTACTTTTCAAAATTCTATGAACATGCATATTGTTGTGAGCCTTATTTATGTTTGATGTAATCCTTGGGTGCTTAGATGTATGTTCAATTTGCTCTGATAAAATACATGTCATGTGCTATATTTCTGTGCTAGTTTTAATATCTTATGATAGCGCTTGAGAGGCAGTCCAGGTACACATCCTAACCTTCCTTTGCGATTATGATTTGATTTCTTTTTTTGGCATGCTAGTTTTGAAATCACCTTAGCCTACCTAGGTACCTTCAATCAATTGATTAATTGTCAATTTTCCCTCAACTTAGTCATTAAAGACCTCTTTAGGGGTTAGAGGGGTGTTACCTCTTAGAGGTTCCTTCCCAATAGGTAACCTAATCCCCAGACCAAGACTCAGGTTTTTCAAGACTTGCTTTTCCAAAACTATGGAGTCACTTCTTTAGGGTTTTCTTTCTTATTTTATTTTCCCTTTTAAAATAAAATAAAATAAGTGGCGACTCCAACTTTTCCAAAACTAATTTTTCACCAATAAAAATGAATCTTGTCATTGAGTGGGGGACGCATGTGAAAAGTACGAGTCCACAGGAATCTAAAGATAATTGATCGTTCTAGGAAATCTGCAACCAAATGGTGTAATGTAAAAGATGAATCACACACTTTGGATATGGTTCTTTCAATGATGGTGCAAGTTAACCTCTAAATAACCTTTTAAGAGGATGCTCTCTTGACTACTGGTTATATCTCGAATAGAGTGCCCTCAAAATCAATTATTTCTACTCCATATGAGTTGTGGACATATAGGAAGCTTGACTTGAATCACTTGCGAACCTAGGGATCAACAAGTAATGTTCACAATAGCACAAAGAAATGGAGGAGAGAGAGAGGGTTAGAGAGAGAAAGTCTACGAGAGAGAGAGATAGCGGCGGCGATGGGGGATCGACAGAAGCTGTAGAGGGCGAGAGCCATGCGAGGCTTGGGAAGAAAATCAGGAAGGGTGGTTTCGGCGTGGAGTCGAAAATATTTGAGGTTGAGGTGGAGGAAAGGAG
Source organism: Vitis riparia (assembly GCF_004353265.1). Taxonomy (NCBI): domain Eukaryota; kingdom Viridiplantae; phylum Streptophyta; class Magnoliopsida; order Vitales; family Vitaceae; genus Vitis; species Vitis riparia. Next base: position 20,211,363 of record NC_048431.1, on the reverse strand, counting down.
AGGAAGATTGCAAGCCACGATTGTGGAAAGGAAAGGAGGGATCTCCTCGTGGGTCAGACTAGGTCCGGTGAGTCTTGAGATAGTCCTCGAGAGTCTGATTCTGAGTATTGAGGATGTAAGGATGGGTAGGTGGGTACGAGAGTGGAAGGAGAACGGGAGGGTGTATTCTCTGTCGCGTGACTATAACAGAGGGGGCTGTTTTCTTCGTCTGGGGGTTTCGGACACGGAAAGAAAAAGATTCAGCGTGTTCATTCCCAAAGGAAGAGGAGCAAAGGGTGGCTGGGCTTCAATGGTGGAAATACTACGGAGATTGGGCTGTGAAGAGGAAGCAGTAAGAACCAGAAGGAAAACGAGTCACCGGCGAAGCCAACCATGGCGAAGACATACGCGGAAGCGGTTAACATGGCGAGGGAAAGGAAAGATCAACAGTTAGAGTAGAGGTATCCAAGCAGGAAATGGGCCGAAACCTATCGAAACTTGAACACTGCATTGTCGGGACATGGAACCCTAATGAAGCAAAGGGGGAAGATCTCAGAGGGTGGGGATCTCAACTAACGAGAATCTGGAGGCTAAAAGGAAATTAGGGCTTGCAAAAATGGAGAGGGGAAAGATTTTAATGGAGTTTGAGCTACCGGCAGAGGCAGAGCAAGCCCATAAAAGTGGGAGTGTGTCGGTCGGGGGCTTTTTCTCCGCCTAGAGAAGTGGTGGCCGGAGACGGGATGCTTGAGGAAGGGGAAAGAAGCAGTGAAGCATGGGTGAGGGTAGTAGGCCTACCCGTTTCCTTGTGGGAACGGGATATTCTGAGAAGGATTGGGGACGCGTGTGGGGGATTCATAGCGACTGACTATCAGACGGAAAAAATGGAGGAGTTACAGTGGGCACGCCTCTTGGTGAAGCGGAAAGGTGAGGTTCTTCCCAATGAGGTGGAGGTTTGGGTTGAAGGGTCTTGCATCTCGATAACCTATGGTGGGAAACCAGGCCAGTCATGAAAAGTTCTGATGGCCGATAAGAAAGGAAAGGCTGTCGCAGTGGGAATGGAGGTAGGGGGTGACGCTAGTGCACGCCGAGGGAGCGCGTGAAGTAGCGATGGAGGACCCGAGGCTCGAGGACAACCTGCTGACTGCCGACGGGACGCGGCGTCAGGGCAGCGGGTCGGGCCAAACCTCGAATCCCTCTCGGAGCGAAGACGGCCATCAGAAGGGCATGTTGCATCGGGTGGGCTGGGACTGTTGGGCCAAGCGAGGTCCTCTTGGTGGTCTAAGACCTCTTCTCCTGGGCTTAATTCGTCTGGGCAGTCTCTGGATTGGGGCAGCCCATGGAAAAGGCCTTGCCCGCGAGTCAAGGGGCTGGGCTGGCCTCTCAAAGCCCATCTGCTTCACTTAATGCCCAGATGGAGAAGGGCCCTCTGCTGTGGAGCGATACCAAAGTCCGTTAAGGGGCCCAGACGCAGCCATCTCCTCTTTCTGGGTGATGGATGGTCAGAGGGGGCTATATGGAGACGAAAATCAGAGGGGGGGATTTCCAGGACCGACTGTGCCTGATGGAGGAAGACGCAAGGTATGTTAACGCTCTCTCCTCTTCTGGAGTGGTGGCTACTGTCCTTTCTTCTCCCTCTTCTTCTCCTTTTGGTCGGACTCCATTGAAGGAGTCTTCGGCCGCTCTGGGACTGTTGAGGATCATCCAAGGGAATATTCTGGGCAACGGAACTGGGATTTCAGAGCAAAATGAAGGGAAGTGTTGGGATTTGGTAGAGATCAGCATGACGGTAGGAGGATAAAGTCAGCGTTGTGCATTGCCCAGCCTTTATTTCAGAAGAAGAGGATGGGTGGAAGCGAGGTGGGAGGAAAGTGATTTGGCCAGGTTCAGTCAATTCCTGGGATTCTCGACGGAGGGCCTAGAGAAAGATATTTTGGAGTTTATGGGTAAAATCAGGAAGAGGAGAGAAGTATTCACAACAAAGCCATGTTGGAGAAATCGAAATTTGAAAGAGAGTTGAGAAGACTGGAATGTTCAGTCACTATGAGGGAGGGAAGAAGAAGAAGGGTAATGTGCAAGAAGAGGGTGCCAAATCATGGAAGCCCAATGAAAATAAGGCTTTTGAGTTGGAACGTGCGCGGGGTCAATGATAGATCCAAGAGGAAAGTGATTAAAGCTATAATTAGAAACCAGAAAGTTGATTTATTCTGTATCCAGGAAACGAAAATTCAATCCATGAATGAGGGTCTGGTGAGGAGTTTGGGTTCTGGAAGGTTCCTTGATTGGTGTGCTTTGGACGCTCAGGGAGCTGCAGGAGGGATTCTGGTTTGCTGGGATAAAGAACTTGGAATCCTTGAGATGGAGATGGGTCAGTTCTCCATCTCGTGCAGACTTAGGAATATAGAAGATGGGAAGGTCTGGATATTTACAGGTGTGTATGGTCCATTCACTAAAGAAGATAGGGAGATTCTATGGGGAGAGCTTGGGGCAATTAGGGAATCTGGGATGACCCCTGGTGCTTAGGGGTGACTTCAATGTTACTCTATCCTTGAGGAAAGAAGCAATCAGGGAGGCTAACGGGCGCTATGAGAAATTTGCTCAGGTGGTGGATGAGTTAGAGCTTCTGGATATTCCTTGCAAGGGGGGTGGCTTCGTGGAGTGGGGGAGGAATAACCAAGCTTGGGCCAGACTGGACAGATTCCTAGTGTCCCAAGATTGGCTTGATTGCTTCAGAGGGTCAGTCAGTGCAGGCTGCCCAGACCAACCTCTGACCATTTTCCCATTCTACTGCAAGGTGAGGGGTCAGAAAGGGTCCATCTCCCTTTAGGTTTGCGAATATGTGGCTCAAAGTTGATGGTTTTAAGGAGCTTCTTCGGAGTTGGTGCAGGAGGCGGGGGGGAGGGGAGGGCCAGTTTCAGATTGGCCACAAAATTGAAGTTTCTGAAGGATAAGACAAAATCTGGAACAGGGAGTGTTTGGGAGGGTGGAAGTCAAAAATTTAGCCTTGCAACAAGTAGAATTTTGGGAACAGGGTGGAGAGGGACAGGAGCCTAACTGAAAGAGAGACAGAGATGAAAAGTGAGGCTAAGGATGTTTTTAAAAAATGGGTGATCTTGGAAGAAACGCATTGGAGACAATTATCTAGGGAGTTGTGGTTGAGGGAAGGTGATAAGAATACGGGATTCTTTCACCGGATGGCTAATGCGCATAGAAGAAACAACTCCATGGAAAAGATTAAAATTAATGGGAGGTGGATGGAGGAGGAAAGGAGGTGAAGAGGGGTTGTGCATGCTTTTCAGCAGTTGTTGACAGAGATCACTCTTGGAAAGCTGACATTGAAGGGCTGCAGCTTCAAAGGTTAAGCCTGGCTGAAGCTGATGGCCTGGAACAGCCTTTCACTGGAAGAGATTCATGCGGCCTTGATGGGGATGAATGGTGATAAGGCCCCAGGCCCGGATGGGTTCACAGTGGCATTTTGGCAATGCTGTTGGGGTTTGTGAAGAGGAAATTGTGGAGTTTTTCCAGGATTTTTTGTAGAAAAATCGTTTGCTAAGTGCATCAACTCCACTTTCCTAGTCCTCATTCCTAAGAAAGGGGGGGCTGAGGACTTGGGGGATTTCAGACCGATCAGTTTGCTTGGGGTTTGTATAAGCTTTTGGCCAAAGTGCTAGCCAATAGAATCAAGGAGGTGTTAGACAAAGTGGTTTCGCCGGACCAAAATGCCTTTGTGAAGGGTAGACAGATTTTAGATGCCTCGCTCATAGCCAATGAGGTGATTGACTATTGGTTTAAACGCAAAGAGAAAGGGCTGATATGTAAGCTGGATATTGAGAAAGCCTATGATAGCATGAATTGGAATTTCCTCATGAAGGTCATGCGCAAGATGGGCTTTGGGGAAAGATGGATGAAATGGATTTGGTGGTGTATCTCATCGGCTAGTTTCTCTATTCTGGTGAACGGGATTCCAGCTGGCTATTTCCCCAATTCTAGGGGGTTACGCCAAGGAGATCCACTCTCCCCCTACCTCTTTGTGCTGGTATGGAAGTTCTAAGTGCTATGCTAAGAAGGGCTGTTGATGGGGGTTTCATCTCAGGTTGTAATATTCAAGGGAGGGGGGAATGGCGATAAATGTCTCACACTTACTATTTGCTGATGACACGATAATTTTTTGTGGAGCAAGACAAGATCACATTACCTACCTAAGCTGGATTTTGATGTGGTTTGAGGCAGCCTCTGGTCTCAGGATAAACCTTGCTAAAAGTGAGGTAATCCCGGTTGGGGAGGTGGATGATATTGAGATGTTGGCGGTGGAGTTAGGGTGCAAAGTGGGGACCCTCCCATCTGTCTATTTGGGGCTGCCTTTGGGAGCCAAGCACAAGGCCATGGCTATGTGGGATGGGGTTGAAGCAAGGATGAGAAGAAGGCTTGCCTTGTGGAAAAGACAATATCTGTCAAAGGGCGGGAGGATCACCCTTATCAAAAGCACTTTGGCCAGCATGCCTACCTACCAATTGTCTCTCTTCCGTATGCCTAAGCTAGTTGTAAAAAGACTTGAAAAACTTCAGAGGGATTTTCTTTGGGGAGGGGGAAGTACGGAAAGAAAAATCCATCTAATCAATTGGGAGGTGGTGTGCACACAAAAGGAGTGTGGGGGTTTAGGTATTCGGAAAATTGATCTTTTGAATAAGGCCCTGTTGGGGAAATGGATTTGGCGGTTTGCCTTTGAGGAAGACGGTTTCTGGAGGAAGGTGATTGGGGTGAAGTATGGCCAGTTGGGGTTTGGGTGGAGAACAAAGGAGGCCCGTGGAACGTTTGGGGTGGGGGTTTGGAGGGATATCTTGAAGGAGTCGTTTTGGTGTTGGGAGAATATAGGATTCAAAGTGGGTAAGGGACCAAGGTAAGGTTCTGGTCTGACCTTTGGTGCGGCAATGAGGTGCTGTCCCAAGCTTTTCCTCAGTTGTTTGCTTTGGCGGTCCAAAGGAATGCATCGGTAAATGAGATGTGGGACTCGAGCGTCGGTCAAGGAGGTTGGAACATAAGACTTTCTAGAAATTCTAATGATTGGGAGATGGACGCTTGGAAGAATTGTTGCATATGTTGAGGGATTTGAGGATCTCTATTGAAGAGGACACAGTGATATGGAAAGGAGAGGGACACGGCCGCTTTCGGATTAAAGATGCTTACAAATTGTTGACAGGATCCAATGTCAATTCCTTCCCGAAAAAGAGCATTTGGGTGGACAAGGTCCCAACCAAAGTCGCTTTTTTGCTTGGAGGCTTCCTGGGAGAAGGTCCTAACTTTGGACAAGCTTCAAAGACGGGGCTGGCAGCTTCCAAACCGGTGTTTTTTGTGTGGTTGTGAAGAGGAAACTGTAAATCATATTCTTTTACACTGTACAGTTGTAAGAGTCCTCTGGGAGATTGTCTTGGCCTTGTTTGGGGCTAATTGGGTGTTCCCAGAGAAAGTCAAAGAGATGTTAGTAAGTTGGAGGGGCCCTTTTGTGGGGAGAAAGAGGAAAAGGATTTGGACTTCCATTCCGTTGTGTATTTTTTGGACGGTTTGGAAGGAGAGAAATAGATTAGCTTTAGGGGGGGCTCTCTAGCTATTCAGAAGCTAAAGAATTCGTTTGTTTGTAACTTGTGGAGTTGGGCTAGGGTGTATATGGGAGAGGAGTCCTCTTCGCTTTTAGGTTTTTTTGGAATGGCTTGCCGTTCCCTAAGGGGTGTGAGTGTTGTTTTTGTTTTTGTTGTTGCATAGGCTACTATGTATACCTCCTGTATGCTTTGTGGCTTTTTGCCTAGTTATATATATATGCGCTCACTTATCAAAAAAAAAAAAAAGTAATGTTCACAATAGCTCCCATAGATATGGTAAACTAGACCCTAAAGCAAATAAATACATTTTTATAAGAATTTTTTTATGAATCAAAGGACTATGTGATGCTTGGTGAATAACAAGATGGGAGTGTAACTGAAATTGAGTCATGAGATGTCGATTTCTTAAAGGATGATTTTCTAAGTTGAGAGGAAGTGGATAGAAATATTAACTTGTTTGATATAGTTGAATCAAATAATTATCGCCACCAAAGGATGGTTGTCCTCCACATTTGAAATGGACATAGGTGAAGCAAACTATGTGCTAGGAATTAAGATCCTAAGAGATCGCTCAAAGTGATTTCTTGTTTGTATTAAGAGCCTTACATAAAGAGGATTTTTTAGCAGTTTTTAGATGCAAAATTGCAAACCTATTGACACTCTTATCAAGAAAGGGAATGTCTTAAGCTTGAACATGTCATAAGACTTCAAATGAAAAGAAAAAAATAATGTATATTCTCTCTACTTGGATTGTTGACACTTTAACATCTATTACATAGTTGGGTTAGTTAGCAAGTTCCAATAAAATCTTGGTCTTGTTCACTAGAAAGTAATGAAGTGAATACTTCAATACCCCAAGGCATAATAGACCGTTTAATTTGCTATCAGGGATAAGATTTAAGCTTGATTTGTTATAGTGATGTTGATTGGGGTTACAGCTTAGGTGAGGGCAAATCGATGTATGTTTATGCTTTTTGGTTCAATGATGGCACCATATCTTAGAGCGGTAAAAGGCATCATGTATAATACTATTTATCATGGTGTCAAAGTATGTTACATGTTTAGCTATTGTTTAGGAAGGTGTTTGGTTGAGCATGTTCCCTTAGGAGCTTGGCCTTATCCCATGCACTTTTGAGCTTATTACAATTTATTGTGATAACGTGGCAACTCTTGCTTATGCAAAGAACCCTAAGTATCATGGTTGTGTAGGATAAAGTGGTCGTAAAGCACATTTCTATGAATCACATTGTTCTAGATCCCTTGACTATATATATGTATATATATATATATAAGATATTGTTCATTGTTCAATCTTGTATGATTGGGTCATGTTTATTTATTGTGGATTGGCACACACACATAGGTTCATTATATGTGTTGACCAGTAACACAACCTCCTCATATTAGTGTTGACTCCATGAGTGTTGGCCAAAATAGTGGTGTTAGTGCTTGTGGTCCATTATGTTACCTCAAAAGGAGGAGATGATGATGACAATGATAGATATGATGAAAGGAATGTTGGATAACATGACCAAAGTTAACATCCATTGAGCCCATTAGCTGGTGAAGTCTATTTCACACTGCACACAAGATGAAGACCATGTCTCTAAAGAGCTAGTCTAAGCATAAGAGCTATCGACGAATTGTATAGAGAAAGGAAACAATAAAGGATAACATTTAATGAAGTCTTTTTTTATACTGGTTATGAGTCCATGAAGATAGAGACTCAAACACAATGACTCATCAAATGAGGCTAAGCTTCATCCTTCTTATGTCATGGTTTATAGTCAATTTCCTCAACATCATGCAATAGGTCTAAATTCAATTCATAATAACTATAATATATTTAACTATCCTCACAAATATCATGACATTCTAGATCAGATGCAATGAAGGTTTCAAACAAGCACAAGCACATGGATGAATTGAGCATTTCTTAAAGGTAGTGGGTAGTAGTTAAGAAACCTATGCATTACATGTTTATAATTATAATACTACTTATCATGGTACCAGTGTTGTCTCCATCAACATGATCTTCCATTGTTCTCAAGTATCATCAAACCACATTGGTCTTTATTTTGGTATTAAAGGGGGCCATTAAAATGTCATTTATGTAAATTACTAACATTTAATGAAATCAAATATTAACTCTACATTAATATTGAGTATACCCTTTCAAAATCCATATTTACTAAACAATTTCATCCCACCGATACTTTTTTTTTTCGAATTTCCATCCAATATTTCTAGAAATTTCCATAAAATTCAATCATGGATGTTTCATCAATTTCCAATATTTTTGAGAAAAAATGGACCTCAAAAGTAGAGGATTCAAAGGTGCAAACCCAGGACCAGAAGTTCCAGTGACGCTACTATGGGGAAAGTATACAGAAAAGACAGTTCTTTTCTATTATATTAGTATTAGTTAGTGATCCGGGCTCAATGAGCCCTTTCTTACGTGATGAACTGTTGGCACCAATCCTATATTTTGTCTTTGTGGACCAAGGAGAAAGGGGGAAAAAGGGGGCTCAGCAGGAAGAGGATTGTACCATGAGAGAAGCAAGGAGGTTAACCTCTTTTCTTTCAAATATACAACATGGATTTTAACAATGTAATGTAATTGGACTCTCATGTCGATCCGAATGAATCATCTTTTCAATAGAGGTAATGTTAGCTAGTTAAGAGGATAGCAAGTTACAAATTCTAACTTTCAAAAATATAAAGGGATAGCTGCTCCTTACTACAGATCCAGCTCCATGGGTCACCATTACTTCAAAAAATCAAACAGAAAGAAGGCAACTCCTAAACATATATGCCTACACTGCCTGTGCTTGGTGGGTAGAGTTCCACGCTAAAAACAGTATCTTACCTGCATGAGGTCCACAAACCTCTACCTGCATTAATTACAGCTAAGGCATAACAGTATGCCATAGCTTATGTGGTGCCACCGACAGTCACATGGTCCTTTCTTAATTAATTTCGTCAGTGGATTTATCTTGAGCATCTAGTGGCAAGGAATTCACCAACAGGAATTTCCCAATATGGATCAGGCAAAATGAACTGAGCGGAGAATTAGTCTCTCTTCAAATTTGGCTACTCTAATTGCTGAAGAAGCAAACCAACACATACGCTATTCAGAAGCAGCTTCTTTCACTGAATATCCCTAATATTTTGGTGTCATGCTATGCACTTTGTCCTTGAAGAGGAATTCTAACAAGAGAACACTTGAAGTCATTCTAGAGGCCACTATCAAATGTAGTGTTGGAATAGATGTCAGGCAACTACAAGCCGAAGCTGACTGCTACTTCAAATGCCTTTGATTCAGTCAGCTTGGAAGTGACTGGAGACAGAAGCCCTCCAGTTCATAATGTACCACACTAATGCTAAACAGAAAATTTATTCTATTAATGCCTATTCTTTCAACTTAATGATAATTCACTTCTTTCACCACAACTCCTTACTTTCCCAACCCAGAAATAATGATTCACTTGGTTAGGACAGCATTAAAACTATCCACCACCAACCAATCGATTGTGGGTTTTGGGAGAGGGTGGCAGGTGTGGGATGGTTGGCCAGGAAAGAGAATATTATTTACTTACAAGCTAAGAATTTAAATCTCCAAGACATTGCAACAGCAGCAACACCTTCCATGTCTTTCTTCTTTACATATGGGATAAACATCAGAAGGTTATGCATAATCACAGCTGAATAATGAAACACCTAACCACTACTTAAGATCATATAAGAGTTACAATCATCACTCTGAATTCCCAACACCAAACTTAGGGTAATGAAAAACTCTTCTGGAGAACAGTTCCCAAAAATAGCCTAAAATAACTATTCCAGTGAATTCAAGGTGCCTTCAAGTCTCCAACTGTGGTGAATTAGACAATAAAGGATGATAAACAATGAGATTCGAAGGGCTACTGAAAGAGAGAGCTTCTCTGCTTCCTACAGTCAAGGTATTTTAGGTGTGGTTCAATTCAGAAAGCAACTATAGACATAAGATGGATTTCAAGAAGAACAAGTACACCTAGAAGATGGTTCCCTTCTTAGGAGATCAACAAACCTCTCAAATCACTAAATCACCCCAACTCATTCTCAACTCAGAACATTACCCAATTCACAATGTGAAAAAGAGTTTGATAATTTTTTTTATATGAGAGATTTGAATAATTAGAATTTTTTCATATCTAACCACAATTCTAATAACCTTTGTCATTATAAATCCTTGAAAAACTTGAACCCAACAAAGCTCACTAAAATTGAGTTCTCTTCCTTTATTTCTGTAGTGTCTTGCTATGATGCTTCAACAAGAAATTTATCTGATAACCTTACAAAAATTTAACAAGAGGACAAGGATTACCACCATAGCAGTCTGGAGAAAACTCCCATTTCTCCACTCATTATTCCTCAAAACTATCAACACCCAAAACCCGAACTCAACTCTCGGAATCAGTCCCAAACAGCTTCATCCTCGACAATGGGGTCTGCAAGAACCCCTCCACCTCAAACTTCTTGGGCGAACGCTCCCGATACTTAGCAAACTGCTCTCGAGCCTCTTCATTCCTATCCTGCAAGGTGTATATCATTCCCTTACAAAAGTAAGGCCTGAAATCACTGGGATCCTCCTTCTCCAGCTCCTCGTAGCTCCTCAATGCCTCGTCCACATTCTTCCGAAGAAACTGCATTTGGGCCATTATCAACCGCACATCGCGAGCCTCCTTCAGTTTGTTCTCATTCTCAGCCGTCCTCAAAGCGTCTTCCAGTCTCCTGATCACCGCGTCGCCCTCTCCACATTGATCCATTAACAATGCATTCCCGAACAGAGCTTCAAAGGACAGCGGATTCGAAGCAAGAATTTCCTCGAATACGTCGCGTGCCCTATCAGTCTCCCCCATTTCCCCTAGCAATCTCGCCATCAGAAACTTCCACTCCACCACCTCCGGCTGCGCCGACACTATCCGCTCCAGGACCTTCAGTGCCTCCCCGTCCTCGCCGTCCTCCAGCTTCTGCTGCAGCACCGATTTCAACGCCCCCACAGCCTCAGAATTTTCGAGAAACTCGGGCAACGGCGATGACTCTTCAGATTTCTCCTCAGGCGTCGCACTCTCCTCGGATAACACCATCGGCGACTCCGCTCTCGCCGGCAACGCACGGAACTTGCCCATCATAAAAACGGCGGCGGCGGTGAGGACAAGGGTTCCAGCGGAGGTTTTGATGGCTTTAAGAATGGGGTTGTTGTTGGCGGTGTTGGCGGAAGCTGAAACCCTAAGGCGACGGTGGTGGTAGGATGGGGATATAGAGGGTCTGGGAAAGGCAAAAGAGACATTTGAGGATAGGGATGAGCGGTGGAAATGGAAGAGGGATGGAGGTGAAGAGCAGTGCATTATTGTTGTCAAGAGTTGAGAGAAGGTGATGAAAATGGGGAAGAGTTGGGGGGAGGTAGGAGTCAGGACGAGAGAGGTTTTGGGTGGGTTTAAAGAGGAAATGCGTAAATGGATGTTAAAGAGGAGAATAGAGGAGAGGAAGTAGGTGATTCCCCAAGACAACCACCTAAAAGTCACACACCATGCCCATTTTGATTTTAGTTTAATATTTTCCCGGGTTGTTGAGGCTGTTGAAACTTTAGGCTTCTAATACGACATTTACAACTACATTTGTTTTTTTCAATTTAAATAAATATTTTCATTATTTATATAAGATTTAATTACGAAATCTATTTTTTCAAGACATGATTTTAATTTTATTTTTTTCCCGCCATATTTGAAGAATGAAAATAAAAAATTAATTCAACATCTCATTCAGTGGTGTGTTTGGATACACTTAAAGAATAAAATATATTATTGTGGAAATCAAATCTTATTCTCGTTAGGATTATATGATTTATCATACCAAACACACCCCATTTTGAAGCCTGAATTTTGTATAATGAAAATCTCTTCCCCATCACCCATCAATATTGTGGCCCATAATTGTCCTATCTTATGATTACGATTATGATATTTGAGTGCATATTTCCATGGTGGAGACCACCTACCATTAATAAAAGTATTTAGTAATTTCAAATAATAAATGATGAGAGGGTTATAATTAGCAATTTAAATACATTATTATCCCTATAAAAAAAAAAAAGACGATAAAGAGAGTCTCAAAATGTTTAGTACATGCTTCAACTGTTCAACAGCAATCCAACGAAATTCTGAAACCTGTTCTAGAAAACTCCCCTGTAAAAGCATCAAACATCTTGAGTATTTTTAACACCAGAGAATTTCATTACAATCATCAATCAAATTAAGAGCATTCATTACAATCTAATAAGCCACTGTTATTATATACATAAATTCATAAATAATTTTTTTTAAAAAAAAAGAACCAAAAACCCCCTTTTTACCTAAACCCCCCACCTACAAGTATATCATCGAAAGAGGACCTCTGTGCCTCAGGGACAGGCACAATCTAGCCAAAGAGAGCAGTCCTCTCTTCAACTCAGCACAAACTCCCACTAGCTCCCCTCCAGAAAAGAAACTACCTAAGACCCCTTTCAACAGTCAGTTTTAGCCTAGATCATAGTTTTTTTTATTTTGTTGGGCAATACCCACATCTAACAAACTTTACAAAGTCCGACACCAGAAAACGACATGAACACCAGGAAAGGGAACCAGTCTAAACTTCATTCTTGAATATTTACAGTAGAGGAGAACAAAAATAAAACCTCTGGGATGGAAGAAGAGAGAACTTGAAGATAACATGTCATGTTCCGAACCTCTTACCACCACATTCTGAGCAGAACTTGGAGGTTTCTCTCAAATAGGGAGCTCCACATTCATCACAGAACTTTGCAGGACTGGTCGGCTGGAATGATACATCAATAAGGTTAAAAACAAAGAAGAGTCAATAAGACATTGGAACCAGGAAGGAAAAAGTAAATTGTCAGAAGTGCTTTAACGTTCCTATGGAAATTGAAATCATTTAGTAACATTAGATTTCCCAAATATTTTATGAAGTCACTAGAAAACAGATATCACAAATGAAAGGAAAAAAAAAAGAAGAAAAAACTGCAGTCATAAACAAACAACAAATAACAGTAGTGAGAACAATTAGCTGTAATGAAATTTCCAGGAAGATGACCATCATGTGAGAATAAAACAAGCTTATTAAATAGCCGATTACAGCTCAATTTCAACAATTTAATTCATCACAACAATGGAAAAGCTACATAAAAAGCAAAACCCTGGCAGGATATTTCAGAAAGAGCAATAGTATGGAATCTAATAACTTGAAACCCACAAATAGCATTGAGTTATTATCCTCATTATCACAAGCAAATGCCTAACCAGCATGGTACAAAGATCTGGAGTTAGGGAATGGTCATGAATTTCAATGCTTCAAGTATGGATACATCAAAAACTGCATTTTCTGTTAAACATGTTTGAGGGCCAAAAGCTCTTTAGTGAAGCAATGCCAGGAGGAGGTGCAAAGAGAAGGTTGGAAAACACTCCTCATCATGATGTTTCTAGGAGGTGTGCCTCCCAAAAGCCCTCAAAATGCAGCAACCAAACAACATTAGATACTTTAACAAAGGTTTACATATGAGGCAGATAGTATCGCAAAAGGTGTCATCAGTTTTCAAGTACGTCATTGAGCAATCGGTATCTTCTACCTTAAGTTGCAATTTTCAGGTCGAAGGCTGCCCTAGCTAAGGACATCATTTTTGAAAAAAAAAAAAAAAGAGTAAAAGCATATTATATCTTTCACATAGCTGCTGCCTCATCCAGGTAGTGGAAATTTGTTTGTAACCTCCCTTTTCCATGAGATCACACAATTAAATCAATCAGTCAGGGACAATGGATTCAAATAAAAATCTCAATTCTTTGCAGTCCTATGGTGTTGGCAGATGAATTTTCCCCAGTAAGCATGTGTGCTACAGAAGCAATTATAGAGATATATTATGATACAGTATCTGTAAGTCCAACATGCAATTTTTTAGGAAAATTGAACTAAAACCCAACATTCTATTAAAATACAGGAGTGTTTGAATTATCAAAATGAAAGAATAAAACTTCAATTAAGAGAACCCTCACCAGTACATGCAAGCGTCCACTGACATGACCTCCAGTGATGGGTTGTAAGCAAGCCATATGTTGCGGGATGGTTGGTGACTGGTGGCCATGAGGAATTTCAGGTAAATGTGATGGTGGCCCACATTGATGACTGTGAGAAAAGTGTGCTGAATGCTGAGTTTGGTGAATGGGTTGATGATGGTTCTGATGAATAGGGTGAAACTGTGATAGTGATTGCATATGATGTTTGGATGGGGTAGCCTGCTGATTTTGTGGCTGCAAAGGAAACAAAACAAAACAGGTAATTCAGATGGTCAATGTTGAGATCCTAATTAAACATAAACATCTCCTTAATCACTCACATTTAATGAAACAACATGATTAAACTAGCTCTAAAATGTAGCATGAAAAGAAAATGTGTTCTACTAAGCATTTGAACCATATAACATAGAGGCTCTATTTGGTTGGCCAGAGTAGATGATTGGAATGGGAATGTCATTCTGTTTCCCACTAATTCTGGTGCTTGTTACCAACTTAAACTCCTAAATGTAACCCAATAAGTCACTACCATCACTTTAAAAACAATTAGCAAGTTAGTGCATCAACCCCACCTGTGTGGATATGTGATTCCAGCTTAGGTGGGAACAATAAATAAATACATCTTGTAGAATTCAACATGAAGAAGTGAGATTAAAAATGTTTTTTTTCTACTTTAATCTTCCCAGTTTCCAGTTAGCAGAACTTCCATTAGGCCCCAACTCACATTAGAGCTCCACAGCAGATGTTGAAGATATTTGGGATGACCGGATTGTAATCTTCCTCCTGACTTATATGTGGCAATGGAAAATATCAAGCCATGCACTGTTTCATGGAAATGAAATACTTATGTACTAAGAGGCAGCATGTGTGAAAAATTAGTTTTCTGAAACAAGGTTGTTCAATGGATAAGGAGCAATACAGGAAAGGTATAATCGGCTCAGTGCAAATGCTGAAGGAAGTTGGGACATAACTTGGGTTTGATTCTCATGTTTGTTTATCATTTAAAACAAAAAAAAAAAACATAACACACAAATGAATACGTATATGAGAAGCATAGGTCACACAAATTGATGACAAGACAAGGGCAAGTCATCCACAATGCTTTAATCATGTGGGAAGAAGAGCGTTGAATGCAAGAGCAAGGAAAAGTGTCTTGATTCAAGTTAAAAATGCTAAGAGAACAAGAAGAAAGCTAAAGACATTTTAGGTTGAGGTACTGAGAATAGAAAAAATGCCAGATTTAGTGGGGATCCAAGATAGACCTGCACAGTGAAGGACTCCTCTACTAACAACAGATAGTTGCAATTAGAATTTTCTTGAGTTCCCACACACTACTCTGTGACTTGCATTTCCAAGGCAACACAAACAACAGTGTGAGCCTGATTCCAAATGTTTTTTCAAAAAACCTATTGATGCCTAACAATGACATCCAAGAAGGATGCAAACCATCAAATGAGGGACTTGCATGACACTTACAAACCTAGAATTGAAATTTGGATAGCCATTCAAGTTTAGTGGAATCTTTACCACAAAACTTTGGCAGGACAAATCAAGCACACCAACATTAGTGGCTCAAATGGACAATGTTTACCAGTAGATAATAGATATTACTTTATGTCAGAGAGCAGAACCACTACTACATACATGAAGCTGGATAACAATGTGTCAAAATACCACTTTAGATCACCAACTTGCTAACAAACTAATCAGATTCCAGGTCTAGGGCTAGTTTTCAGGGCCAAATCCTGGTATGAATATTTGTAATGCTTTTCAATTGGCTGTTTTCAAATAGCCCTCCCCAAATTAACACTCACCACAGCATGGAGCCTACATGCTTCCTGCCCATCTATCCTGAGAGAAATGCAAACGGCCATCTCTCTGATTGCTGGCAATCAACAACCTTAGCTATTAGGATAGATCTAATTTGCATAAGTTTCAGTTAGGGGATTCCTCTAAGCTAGTGTGATTCTTTTGTTGGAAAAGAAAAAAAAAAGGCTTGGAAGGTTGCTCCGTTATGTGTGTTACCATATGGAGGGAGAAATAGGGAAGCCTTCAATAACTGTGAAAGTTTGGACCAAACAATTAAAAATTCTTTCTTGAACCTTTTTTGGGATTGGGTTAAATTGTATATTAGGGACGGTTCTTTGTCAGTGTTAGAATTTGTGGATTGGTTAGAATCTTTGTAGGGTGTGTTTGCAAGTTTTGTGACTTCACGCTTCTTTCTTGAGTCTTTTAGTTGCTTTGTACACATCATGTATACTCTCTTTTATCTATAATACATTTTATTTTATCTATCCAAAAAAAGAAAAAAACAAATAAAAAAGTGCAGATTAACAAAGTGTTCTTGCTGAGCTTTATATTCTTCAATATCTCCAAACAGAAATCATGAGAATCCAAGTAACTTGATACAACCTAAAAACAAATTTTCTTGATGAAAGTCAAAGTGCAAAGGCTCAACTCTTGGTAGCATAAGGCCACAAAAGGAAGTCTGGGGTGAAAGCAAAATCTATGCACTAGTATCTGTCATTTTATACCTCCCTGAGATGTCTCTAATAAGAAAAGCCATTTAAATAGGATAAATGTAACCAACCAAGAAAAAACCTTTCAAAAGTCAGATAGTTGCAACTTCAGCACAGGATTTTTTTGCTTAGTCACTGGAACATCCCATTTAGATGTGGTTATTTCATAAAAACTCAGTACCATAGATATCCTATCAGATAAGCAAATTTATATACATTGTAAAGGATGTGCCTAGAAAGAAGAGAGAAAAAAAAAAGAATCTTACTTCATTTACAGTGCGAAATCCTTGTGCACTAGCCATTGTAGGAGAGGTATCCGTGCCAGGAAATGTCTGAGAAGCGAGAATATCATATGAATGAAACATTAGGTCCACTTTCAACTTTGGTCAATAAGGCCAAACAATTAGTAAGTTAAAAAATTGAAGGATGTCAAGCTTACAGGCAAACCAGGGATGTTCGACACAGGGTTTGATGCAACACGCCTATACTTGTGTCTTGGAGAATAAAACTTGTAGTCTTGAGCAGACACAGCTACTTCATCCCGACCCGTCAATCGTTTAAACCTAAATGAATAGCATTCTAGTTACAGAAAAGTACACAGGCTCAAACCTCTAATTAATCATCAATCTTATCATTAGACAAATAAGAACTAAGTAAGATCAATATGCTTCTAAAGCACTCCATATAAATAAGAAAAGTGCAAACATATGCCTTTTTCTCAACTTGTGTCAAACCCATTTCCAATTGTCAAATTATTTTTGCAAAAAATTAAAGGCAGAATGCCGCAACATAAACCATTACCATTCCAACTTTAGGGAATTAACTACTCATTGCGATTATAAAGCCATTGATAAAATGAGAAATAACTATCACATCAAAGGCCAAAAATAGTAGTGATAAAAAGGCATAAATATGAACCTCCAATTTCAAAGACAACAATGAGGAAGAGCAAGCCTTAATGTCATACCATAAATAAAAAGCATGCCATATCAACAGCAAAACACTACAATATAACAGACTAACTTGTCATGAAGATAGCAAATGTTGTGTTGCAAAGAAAGCACATACAAGATGAAATAGCCATACCAATCTGAAGCAACACAAGTTCAAAAGTGAAAGCAATATAAAGAAGGAAAGACTTCCAATTACAAAGAAAGCAGTTAGAGTCTATACAACCAGTAATCTTATCAAGAAAAAAAAAGAACAAATTAAAGCACTTTCTAGACCTTTGTTTAAGTTACTGAGTCTGATTATCAAACAGATTTTGTTGCACATGTGAGTTTTCAAGGTGTTCAAACTCAAGAATCAAATGATATAAAGTTTCTGATCAATGTTCTAAAATGCGATTGACTAATTGAGGCTTATGCCTTGAGGCAAAAGGCTATTGAAGCCTCAAGGTGAGGCTATTCAAATTAGCCTATACAGTTATAGCCTCAATATAGGGTAATCAAGGCTTAAGCCTCACCTGGTTCAGGTTTGCAGCCTCAAGGCTATTGAGACAAGCCTCAAATATTCAAAAGGTTTTAATGGGTTTAGGGCCTTTATAAGCTTTTTGTATATATTTTATAAGAGGTTTGAGCCTCAATATTCATTGGCAGTGTTTCTGACCAAAAAAAATATATACATTGGCAATGTTTTAAAAGGGTATTGAGACTTATTACTTGAGCCTATAGCCTCAACATAGGGTAATCAAGGCTTAAGCTTCACTTAGTTAAGGCTATAGCCTCAAGGCTATTGAAGCTTAAACATCAAATATTCAACGGTTTTAATAAATTGTGTTTTTGTGAGGCTTGATATACATTTATAAGTTTTGTCTTGAATGCAAAACTAGGGCTAGGTACATAGATGATCATTCAATGACCATAATAGGATTTATTGATTGGCTTAACTCCAAGTAAGGAGAAGGAGCTTTTTTTTTCTCTCTTTTCTTTTTTACTTGCCTACAGGTGCCTATTGTAAGTGTGCCCTTTTCTTAGGTATTGTTAATATAATCCAATTTTTCCCATTAAAAAACAAAGGTCAAGGGTTAAACATTTTATAAAATAAGGTCTTAGTTAACAACCAATTGATCCTTTAAATGGAGAGGAATTAAAGAGATTGAAAAGAAGAAATAAAGGATTCGTTGGTCATTGTAATGGTTGAACTCATACATTGATGAATAAAGGAAGAAAGGCAACTATAGTAAAACTTCAACAAATGAATGTTCAATAATTTTTTTTTTGATAGATAAACATATAGAAAATATGAATGTTCGATAAATTAATAATCTAACTTAAATAATAAAATCTTCCGATCCCAACTTAAGCTAATATACTAAATTAATAACCTTTCTAAATATATAAAAATAATAATATTTTTAAAAATCCTTAAGGGCCCAAGGAAATATAAATTAATAATTGGCAAAGTACATTATATATATATAGTATGTGTTGAGTAACTTCATAATTTTTTTTTTTGATAGATAAACGCACAGAAATATATTAAAAAGGGGCACGAAAGGCGACCCAGAGTATACAGGGAGTATACAAGCATCACCTACAAAAACTGGAAACAAAAAAGACAAACCCTTACCAGCCCTCAACATGAACCCAACCAGTCCACAAAATTAATCAAAGAAAGGGGGCCTTCAACTATGGAAGAATTAGCCCAAAATAAGATATTACAAATGAAGGAATTTTTCAATCTTTGAAGTGATAGGACCTCATTTTCAAAAACTATCATATTTCTTTCCTTCCATACCATCCAAAATAAGCAAAGAGGAGCTGTCCGCCAAACCTTACTATGCTTCTTATCCTTTAAGGGAGCATGCCAACCTAAAAGAGTGTCTCTAACCGAAAATGGGAGGACCCAATTAACACCAAATAAGGAGAACAAGAGGTCCCACAAAACCCTCGCCTTAGAACAGTGAATAAGGATGTGATTTATCGTCTCTTCTTCATCACAACACAAGGAGCACTTGTTAGCTAAATTCCAGCCCCTCCTCTTTAGATGGTCTTGAGTGAGCACCTTCCCCCAAGAAGCTTCCCAAGCAAAGAAGCCCACCTTGGAAGGAACAAACGTACTCCAAATAATTCTCCATGGAAACGGGACTGCACTGCTATGGTCAAGAGAATTGAACAGGATTTTACAGAGAAAATCCCATCTTTCGTCTCATTCCACACCATCCTATCCTCCAAACCAGCATTCAGCCTCTTTCCTTGAATGATCAGAAGGAGTCTCTCCACCTCCTCCACCTCCCAATCATTGAAAGGTCTAAGGAAGCGGGGATTCCACCCACCCACTTCCCCATTGAATCCCAACAATCCGCAACCTTCGCGTCTTTAGAAACCGCTAAATCAAACAAGGAGGGATAGGCCTCACAAAGAGGAGTGTTCCCGCACCAAGTATCTTTCCAAAACCTCACCCTTTTACCATCCCCCACCGAGAAAGAAACATTATTGAGCAACAACAACCCTTCCTTGCTGATTTCTTTCCAGAGGCCCACCCCAAATCCCTCCCTACTCCCGCAAGTGCTCCAACCTCCTCTAACAACCCCAAACTTCGTGCCAATTATAAGCTTCCAATAGGAATCCCTTTCAACCGCAAACCGCCAACTCCATTTGCACAGAAGGGCCCTATTAAGAGTAGTGAGGTCTCTAATCCCCAACCCACCCTTCATTTTATGAGAACAAACAATACCCCATTTTATTAGGTGGAGCTTCTTCTCCATCGCTCCCCCTCCCCAAAGGAAATCCCTTTGAATTTTCTCAAGTCTTAATTTAACCACTCTTGGCATACGCATTAAAGACATGAGGTAGGTTGGCATACTCGCCAAAGTGCTCCGAATGAGAGTGATTCTTCCACCCTTGGAAATGAATTGCCTCTTCCATAAGGCAAGTCTCTTGCGCATCCTCTCTTCCATTCCGTCCCAAACCATCACCGACTTATGCGAAGCACCCAAAGGGAGCCCCAAATATGTAGAAGGGAGAGATCCCACCTTGCAGCCCAGTTCAGCAGCTAGTAAATCAGCGTTCTCCACTCTACCCACCAACAAAATTTCACTTTTATTCAGATTAATGCGCAATCCAAAAGTGGCTTCAAACCACAAGAGTAACCAACTTAAAAAAGCCAATTGCTCTTGGGAATCCTCGTAGAAGACCAGCGTATCATCAGCGAACAGCAGGTGTGAGACTTGAATTCCTGCTCCTTCCCTTCCCCTAATCCAGCAGCCTGTAAGATAACCCCCTCTCACTGCCCTATTAATGAGGCTAGTCAAAGCCTCCATTCCTAAAACAAAAAGGTAAGGGGATAGGGGGTCCCCTTGCCTTAACCCCCTAGTGCTTCGGAAAAAAACCGGTTGGAGAGCCGTTGATCAGAACAGAAAACGACGCAGTGGATAAACACCATTTGATCCACCCAGCCCATTTCTCCCCAAAGCCCATTTTTTGCATCACTGATAGCAAAAAATCCCAATTTATACGATCGTAGGCCTTCTCTAAATTCAATTTACATAGAACCCCACTTTCCTTCCTTTTCAGCAAGGAGTCTATGACCTCATTGGCTATTAACGCTGCATCAAGAATCTGCCTACCTTCAACAAATGCATTTTGGGTAGTAGAAACCACTTTTCCCATAACCTTTTTCAATCTATTGGCTAAGACCTTTGCAAGCAGCTTGTAGAGGCTTCCCACCAAGCTGATGGGTCTAAAATCAGTCAAGTCTTCAGCCCCGCTTTTTTTTGGGATTAAGACAAGGAAGGTGGTATTCAGACTTCGGACAAACTTTCCCCTCTCAAAGAAATCTTTGAAAAATCCCATAATCTCGTCTTTGACGAAGTCCCAGCAAAAGTGCCAAAAAGCTAGGGTAAACCCATCCGGTCCAGGGGCTTTGTCCCCATTCAACTCTGAAAGAGCCAGGAAAACCTCCTCCACAGTGAACATTAGCTCCAGCCCAGCTGCCTCCTCTGCCCCAATGCTGTCAAACTCCAGATTGTTCACACTAGGGCGCCAGCCACCTGGATCCGATAAAAGAGACTAAAAGGCCCTCACCACTCCCCTTTGAATATCCTGCTCTTCTGACAGCCAGGTGCCATTGACTTTAATTTTTTTCAGGCAATTCTTCCTTCTGTTGGAATTTGCCATCTTGTGAAAAAATCTCGTGTTCTTGTCACCTTCCTTCAGCCAAATCTGTCTTGACTTTTGTCTCCACGAAATCTCCTCCATCAGCACCCATTTCTTGAAGTCCTCCTTAGCCTCATTTCTCGCTTTTAACTCCCAGTCATTTAAAACTCTTAGCCGCTCCTGATTATCCCAATAAGACACCTTGTCCAAAGCCAGCCTCTTGTTCACTCCAACTTTACCGAAAACTTCCGAATTCCACTCCTTCAATTTAATTTTTAAAGCCTTTAATTTTTCTGTCAGGATAAAACTATAGGACCCACTATAATTGAAACCTTGCCACCAACCTTTTAACAGATCCTTAAACCCGTCCTCCTTTAACCACATATTCTCAAATCGAAACGGAGTTGGACCTCTCCTCACTCCTCCCCCATCTAACAGAATGGGGAAGTGATCAGACACCGGTCTTGGAAAACACTGGATTACCCCACTGAACTGATTCTCCCACTCCTCCGAAATTAGAAAACGATCCAACCTAGACCTGGAAAGACCATTCAGCCCTCCAATCCACGTGAACGGCCCCCCATGGAGAGGCAAATCTCTCAAGGCCAACTCCTCAATCACCTCCGAAAATCTTCTCATAGAACCAGTGATTCTGCCTTCTCTACTACGCTCACTGGGGAATCTGACCACATTGAAGTCCCCACCAATACACCAAGGATCCGACCATAACCCTCGAATGGCACCCAATTCTTCCCAAAACAGCTCCCTATTACGTTTCAAGGTGGGTCCATACACTCCCGTAAAGGTCCACAAGAAGCCATCCTCGCAGTTTTTGAAACGGCACGAAATTGAGAAGAGTCCCGCCTCCATGCCTACTAACTCCAGGACTCTCTTGTCCCAAAACACTACGACCCCACCAGCTGCCCCCCTAGCACTCATAGCACCCCAACCTAAAAATCTTCCCACTCCAAGACTGTGGACAATCTCCCTGGACATATCTTGAATTTTGGTCTCCTGCAGACATACCAAATCCGCTCTTTGCGATCTGATCAAAGCCTTAATAACCTTCCTTTTGGCCCTATCATTGGCCCACTAACATTCCATGATAGAATCTTTATCTTCATCTAGGGATCGAAGTTCTAACCCCACCAATTCTTCCCAAAACAGCTCCCTATTACGTTTCAAGGTGGGTCCATACACTCCCGTAAAGGTCCACAAGAAGCCATCCTCGCAGTTTTTGAAACGGCACGAAATTGAGAAGAGTCCCGCCTCCATGCCTACTAACTCCAGGACTCTCTTGTCCCAAAACACTACGACCCCACCAGCAGCCCCCCTAGCACTCATAGCACCCCAACCTAAAAATCTTCCCACTCCAAGACTGTGGACAATCTCCCTGGACATATCTTGAATTTTGGTCTCCTGCAGACATACCAAATCCGTTCTTTGCGATCTGATCAAAGCCTTAATAACCTTCCTTTTGGCCCTATCATTGGCCCACTAACATTCCATGATAGAATCTTTATCTTCATCTAGGGATCGAAGTTCTAACCCCACCAACTCTGACCAAAGATTTCTTCTTCTTCGCACCATTATAATTAACGGACCACTCCAATTTTTTCAACTCACGATCAAACTTAGTGGATCCTGAAATCTCTTTCTTGATGTTCTGCTCTCTTCTTCTTTTAGTCCTTAGGAGCAGATTCAATATTTCACCTTCAATACCATCCTTCGAAAATCCCAGGAACTTACTGAATCTCGCCAAATAACTCTCGTCCCACCGACCTCCTTTTTCTGCCAAATCTTGTAATAAAACCTCAACCTCACCCCCCACCCCCCCACCCCCCCCCCCCCCCCCCCTCCATCACCACCCGAGGATTTCTCCCCCTCGGTATCCATTTCCCCAGAGCTGCCATCTGCCAGAATAATGCTCAAAGGAAGCTGCTCCTCTCCCTCAGTCACTGAGATCAAACCAAACAAGGCCGCCTCCTTCGCTCCAACCCGTGCAAACCCAGAAGAGAGAGAAGAAGAAGAGAGCTCCCGACCCCCCACAGAAAGCGAAGAAATGTCGACATACCTGGAAGCTTTGACACGCAACGCTTCGTCAGTCATCTCCCCTCTTACCACCTCAGAGACTTCCAGCAGCTTCGGAGCTCTAGACATGCCGACAAAAGGGTCAGCGTCACCAGAAGCGCCACTCACCAAACTTTTCGCTTGAGCCCTAGGACGAGAGGCTGAAGGAACATCCCCAGGGTCAAGAGTGTCGGCGACTCCAATTGCTTCTGCCTCCAAGCTTGTCAAAATTGCCCTAGGACGAGAAGTCAAAGGACCTTCCCCAATTAAAGCCTCTCCAGCCACTGCTACAAGGCCTTCGAGCCCACAACCCGCGTCCTTCTCCCCTTCTCTGCAGCCCAGCTTATCAAGAGAGTTGATGGGCCTGGATTTGTGGCCCACACTCTTTAGAGTATCATTAAGAGGGCCCTGGCTCTCCCCTCTTTCAAAGGAAGGGCCCTGAATCACCCCAAAGACAAACCCGTTGGGCCCAGAATTTGGCCCAAAAACAGAACCATCCAACGTATGACAAGAAGACTGCTTGTCCCCTTTCACATAATATAGTATAGAGTGACCTTTTATAACTTCTATTTTCTCAATTCACTCCTTGGAATCATCACATACTTGAAACCTCTTTATCTTTTAGGATATTACGTTTACACCTCTTTCTTTTAAAGGTCTTTATATCATTTACAATTAATAACCATCTCTTATTTTTTTACTCCCCTAGGTGGCATTTGTTTTTTTTTTTTTTTTTTACTTAAATCTAAATAAAATTTAATTTAACTCAACTCCAAATACAACTTAATAGTATTAAGTATTCAGTTGTTTTTTTATTATTTTATTTCTACTAAATATTAAGTATTAATAAGGTGAGGGTCATGTTGAGATTGTGTTTTGGTTGTTTCAAAATGTTGTAAAGCCAAATATTTTTATTTTTTCTATTCAATCAAAAAAAATTTAAAATAAGTAACAAGTTAAAAAAAAATAAAATAAAATAAAATAAAAGTTAACAAATAAATCATCTAAAATTTGAAAGCAAATTGTATTCAACATTAAGTTAAAAAAATAAACACCACCTTAGGCTTCTATGTATTAATTCATTTATCGATACCTTAATAACTTTTTATTAAATTATCAATAAATCAATAATTTTGTTAAGATAATAATTTCTCTTATTTCCAAGAGTATTATTTTATAGGGTTGGGTTCGAAGCCTGCCACCAATGATACCCTGAATTTAACTGGTGTTGGTTGCTGCAGGGCGGTCAACGCCCCGAGGTTTAGGTCCCCATGGAGAGTCCTAAGAGCTTGGCCATGAAAGGTTCCTCGATTATCAAAAAAGAGTATTATTTTATAGGGATTTTACTATATAATTAATAGATGATGAAGAAGATTTTGCAGACATTAACATTGATGTGGAGGATAATAAAGTATTGGATATGATTATGATTCCTTATATGATCCTTGTTAGTGATAGCAATGGTAGTGTTGAAGATTATTTGATAAAGCCATGAGAGAGAGTTGGCTTTAAGAAGAGAGAAAAAGGAATTGAATTAGAAACTATTGATAATAGCAAACAATTAATTTGGTCATTATGAATTATATGTTTTCTTATTTTACACTTTTCATGATGGCTGTAAGACTGCTTTTAACCTTTTAAAATATTTGATGAGGATGAGTCTCGAAGATCTACTCAAGAAGAGGAAAAGAATGATTATTATACCTTAATTCAAGTTGATCTTGTTAGACCATGCATTGCAATTACCCTAAGACTATTAAATTATATACCCTTATTTCACCTAAAGGTTTGTACTTGAAGTTAGATTGTGGATCCCAAATCTTAATTAATTGAATTAAAAATCAATACTTATTGTATAATTTAAATAGGTTTATTTTAGGAAATCTTTATCCATATTCTATTATGACTTATTTAGATTAGTTATTTTTTACCTTTAGCAAATAATTAATCCTTCTAATCTAAAAACAATTGAACACATTAGAGCTAATCCTAAAGGACGACAACCCAGCATACTACAAAGTCATGGTAACTCTATCTCTGGCTTTTTTTTTTTTTAATCAAAGTTATCATGTATTTAGACTTTAGTATTTTATTTACAACAGAGATTTGCAGTCAGAGATCAAGAATGATTGTTAAATAGTTAGACCATGAGATTTATAGTTTATCTAACTATAAACTCATTACAAAAGATGATATTAAAAAAATCATTTTTGACCTTCCTAAACTCCATTTTCTATACCAATCTCAATTCTCTTATCTCATTAATTTCTACAAAAGGGAATATGTCAAAGAATGTCAAGCCAGAAAAGAATATGAAAGTTTCCTCCTTCAAGAGATGATGGATTAAGAGACTTCAAGCAACAGAAGGAGCCAATTATTTGTACATTTGTAAATATCAAGTAAAAAAAAACGTGTAAAAATTGAAGACAAAAGGATGTGAATATTGAAGACAAATTTCACCATTCAGGTACTATTTGAATAGTGATGCATAGTAAGAAATAGCAAAGATTCCTAACATAATTCATTATTCAATTATTATTCAAGTGCTATGTTTCATTCTTGATGAGCTTCCGGAGAACTTCAATTTTAAGAAATGGTTGTCGATGGATTTCAAACTAGCTCAAGTTCATGGATTTTAAAATAATTCAAGTCTGTGGATTTCAATCAGTTTCAAATCCGTCAAAATTTTCTATAAATATAGTCATTCAATTCATCACAAGGCAAAGCGAAACATACTGAGAGTGAAAAAGAGCGAGAAATAAGAAGAGAGAAAATGATTAATAATTTTTTGCAAGCAAAATCTACTCAATTCTCATGAAAAAGGAAATATAAGGAGGAAGAGCTATTCCATTGAAGAATAAGCATGAAGCATCATAGCAAACATGCAAAATTTAGGGCTCCAACTCACCACTCTGCATCATCAATAGGCACACTATTCGGTTTATCAACAATAACCAAACCATTGACAACCACAAACCGAACCCGTTTCTCTTCTTGTATTACTAATTCTGGGAATCTTGTCCTTGTTTCAATTGAAGTTGCCAATTCCCTTCTTTTAAACGTACAGGGTCCTGCAGGGAAAAAAATATTAAGATATATGCCAATGAATACAAAAGTGGCAGTTTGATACTGCATGGAAATAAGATTATTTCATTTTGTTAGTTCATAGTATTTAAAGCCACAAACACACTTTAGAATGGAGAAAAAACAAACCACAGAAAAAAAAAAATAATAATAATAATAATAAACAACAGAAAATAGAATATTGTAATAAATACTAACTGTTGCTTTTCAAATTCTCTTTCTTTCTTTCTTTTTTCTTTTACCAGAAACAAACATTTCCATTCATCAAATTTCTGAATTACAAATACCCTACTTCCAGAAAAAATACACCTAGAAAGTTTATGGTCACATAACATGGGAGTTAAATTTCATTTAAAAATTCATTGATATATGAAGACAAAACTATGGATTTGGACCTATGGCCTCAGATAACAATCTCCCAATTCTGTGCAACCAACCACAGCCTTAGCAAAATGCGTTTAAAAGTAAGATAAATTTGTTACAAAGTCTAATGTGGAAAAAAAAAGGGGAATTATAGTATTTCCCTGTTTCCGAATCTACCCAAATGAATGAGATCATACATTTTAAACAAATAGCCCTGAAGAAGGCAATCTAATACCTTTTTTAGGAAATTTCTTAGCCAGCCTTCTATATAAACCACCAGCCGCTTCAAGGGCTACTCCAATGGTCTTTTCACGAATACCATTCAAGGAGGCAAGCCTGATGTTGACCTCATTAACTAAAGTTTCATACATATTCGCCACATACATCAAGGGTAAAACAAACCTTGGATCACCTTCATATTGCACCTCTCTTGATTTCCTTTTGTTTAGCTTATCTTGCCCAGATTGACCATTATAGTCAGCCTCAGAATCAGCAACTTCAATTACATGATCATCGATGAAATGGTCCACAATAATTTGCATAAACCTTGCCCTTGCTGCTTCAATTGGTGAAATATCTATTCAACATTCAATTCAAAACCATTAATGCATTTGAAAGAAAAGGAATCCACAACATCACATTCAATTTGGAATTTTCCTTTTCAAAGCAGTCCCTTATTTAAATCAGAAATACAAAGAAAATTGTAACTTACCATTGATTGTCAAAATATCATAAGGACCCCTTGAGGACCCATTGTTCTCAAGGCTAGAACGATCTTCTTCCACCCCAACAGTGTGAAGGGGCAAAGAATCCCTGTAAGACTCATGCATGCAGTCCTGGAAGAATAAAAATTATTTGCAACCAATTATTTTATTTAAGTGCAAAACAAACAATACATTCCAAATAGAACTTCATCATGAAAAACAAGGAAAAACAAATAGAAAGAAAACATACACACAAAGAAATTATGAGTCATAATTATCGGCTCCAATGCTGGTGTCACTATCTTCTCTATGGAAACATAGACAACACAGCCTTCTAAAAATTTGTGCAAAACATTGCACAAGCTCTCACATTGCACATTTTCATGGCTGCAGAGATTACTTCACGTGTACAAGGCGATTCCAAAAAGAAACTTAGCTAGCAATCTAGCACTGTGACAGCCAATGGCAGGTTGCCATCCAGCCTGAGGTTCCAGGTATAACCCACAGGCACTTGGATTATTATCAGGAAGTATGATCAAACCAATACCGACTTTCTAGTGTCATAATTCAGCAAGTTACGAGAAATTTTTTCTTTAAATTCAAATACATCAAATAATGAGGACAAAATTGAAATCCACATTGCTTGAACAGACAGATTCAAAACTATAAACCCATTTTTCACACATTATTTCCTTCTTCTCGAAAACTGGGTTACGGATATCTTGGCACTCAAATTCAAGAATAAAAATAGAAATTCAAATATCCCCAATGGCACATAAAACTCAGCACCAAAAAGCACTTAACTGAAACATACTAACCGCACAAGAACAAAAATAGAAACTCAAACTTCAGTTCCATCACACAATAAACCAAGAACAATAAGTGGAATTAACACTCACAACAGCACCAGAATCATCATCATCGTTGTCCAAGCTATCGTCGGTGACTGCAGCATCGCGGTCCACAACATCGGCTGTGATGCCCTGGATGTCGCCAGGGCGGGCATCAACAGTATTGAGATCGTGCAAAGAGCTCCCGATAAACGAATTCGCCGACCTCAAATTGTAATGCTGCACTGGAACCCTACTCCCCATCCGAAACCCCAGAAGATCATCCAATCATCACAGTTGGATTATTCAAAACCCTAGAATTACAAAATCTCCACCTTCCGATCAACCAGAGCTCTGTCCTCCTTCGTCTTCTTCCGGAGAAGAAGTGAATGACTGTGAATAAGAAGAAGAAGAAGAAGAAGAGAAATTGAGAAGCCATTGTTGAAGGCGTTGGACGATGAAACCCCAACGACTACCCAGACTGAGAGAGGGAGTGAGACTACGAGAGAGAGGGGGGTTTTGATGGCCCAAACCTGTGACCGGAGCTGAGCTTTCGTTGACTGAAACCAGATGCCGAACCTAACTCTGATATCCGCACCAGTTTCCAAGCCGGTAGGGTTAGACTCTTTAGAGAGTGTGGTGGACAGTCTGGACTAAGGGCCTCCGTGCCTTCTCTTTACTGCGAGCCCCCTCCACACAATTTCTAGGTTCGGAAGGGTTAAAATAAAAAAAATAAAAAATAATATATTTCTAAATTGCTAAAATATTTTTATACCTAGTAGTTGGTACAATGTTTTAAAAGCAGGACCGATTGAATTGGTCGGTTTTCTCTTAATCGAACGGTTCAAAAACCCTTCTTTTTCCATTAAAGCGCTCTAGTTATAGCATTGTCAATGTCTACACCATCATCCAACGAGAAACCTTTGACAAGCCAACAATTAGTCTCAAACAATGAGTTGCAAACTTGCAATGTTGCATTTTCAATTATTATGTTTAATATTTAATATTTTATTATATATTGAATAAGAATA
Source organism: Vitis riparia (assembly GCF_004353265.1). Taxonomy (NCBI): domain Eukaryota; kingdom Viridiplantae; phylum Streptophyta; class Magnoliopsida; order Vitales; family Vitaceae; genus Vitis; species Vitis riparia. The sequence goes on along the minus strand of NC_048431.1, from coordinate 20,181,991 downwards.
TTCATTATTCTTTGAATCATTTGATTCATTTCTAGGTTTTGTTAACATTTTATATTTTTGTTTATTTTATTTTTATTTTACATTTCTTTTTTAAATCCCTTTAAAATTTTAATAATATATAAAATATATTATGACATTATCAGTTCAATCGCATTAGTGAATCGTTTTTCGATAACTTTTCTAGTTTAACAATCAATTCAATCCAATTCTAAAAACATTGTTTGATACTAAAAAATAAATATAAAGGATAACATTTTTTTAACCACCCATAAAACTTATTAGCAAGGTCCATTTTTTTATTTTGTTCTATTTTTTTTTACATTTTTTTGCGATTTTTGCATCAGAATTTAAAATTTATTTAAACTTAATTAAAATAATGTATTTTTACTCTTAGGTTCTAGAAATATGTAAGGAAACAAATTTAAAATGCAAATGTACTACTTTGACATTTTCTATTAAAAAAAAAAAAGAAAAAGAAAGAAAGACTGAAGGAAAATGAAGAAAAAACAGGTGAATTGTTGTGCTGCTCTTTTTGGTGAACCATTGTAGCTGCCAGCTATGCCGGTGCCTAGAGAAAGGTTAACGACGGCAAGAGTAGCAGAAGTTTTACTCATTATTGGATGCTGTTAATTGATTGCAGGACCCCCTCCAAATAACAAAATGGAATTATATTATTGATGTGGACATCGGCTAATAATGATACTGTCACTCCCAAAGCAGCTTCCACGTTGATTAATCCAGAATCAGGTGGGTCCAAGAATTCAATGGTAAAACAAGCCCTTGACATGTTGAAGGAATCCCAAGAGCATGGATGTGGAGGGAGAGGGTAGAGAAGAGCCCATACCATCCAAGTCTGAGCATAGAACAGAGGCAAGTGGGGAAAGGAACAAGGAGAGGGAAAGGGAGAGAGAAATGGACAGGGACAGGGAAAGAGCAAAAGCACGGGACCGTGATAGAGGAAGGGATTCTGATAGGGAACGGGAGCGTGATGAGATTGACAAGGACCGGGAGAAGGTGAAGGATAGAAAACATCGGTCTAAGGATAGAGGTTAGTTTGAGAGTAATCTTTTCTTTCCTTACATGTATACATGGTCGAAAGTCCAGAAATGTAGTCATTTATCACTATATTTGTTTTGTGGATTTTGTTTTATTTTTGATGTTCACTACTGGTGCAGGAGGGCATTCAGAGAAATCAAGGCGTCACTCATCTCGAGGTATGCATTTAACATTCTTACGATCGTGTTTAGTTTCCGAAAAATTTGAATGAAAGTACAAGGGAAAGAAAGTCGTATTAATAATAAATTCAAACATAAGAAAATCATTTTTATTCGACATATTTTTTTTCCTTTGCTTAGTGCTTTTTAATGCATATAAATTCTAACTCTCCCTCATTTACAGATCGGGACTACCACAGCTCCTCTTATTCTTCAAGGGAGAAGGATCGCCATAGACATCATCCTTACTCTTGAACCAGTAGCCAAGGTGTACCTTTTTTCTAACCCAACTTTTAGAGCATTATGTGCTTCACTCAAGAGAAGGGGTTATTTGTTTCTTGGGAATTTTAATTGTTGAAAGCAAGCTGCTGTAAAACCATTTTTTTAGAGATATTTGTTTTCTAAGTTATCACATGTTATCATAAATTTTAATGAATTTTTTTTTAATTAAATCTTCATTTTAATGAACAAAAGTAAGTGAATAAAAATACATCCAATTCTTGTCCCATATCCTATACGCCTCATATGGCAGATGTTAAAATTATGTCTTTCTTTCCTCTTCCTCCTAAGCTGAATAGCATCAGGGTTTGGGAGTCATATTGGTGAAGAAGGCATTTATGGTATTTCATTCATGCTGCTAATTAGAGTTTTTCTATTTATAAATTTTTAATATTTTAATTTTTAATTCAAAGCAGTTTTTGTATAATCTTAATGGACTAAAACTAGGTTGAATAGGTAATCCTTGAATTAATTTCAAATTAAATTATATAGTTGACAATATAAAATAATTATTATTTTTTTTTATAGATTTTAAATATTTTAATCATAAATATTATTAACAAAGAAATAAAAATTGCCTACTAAATTATAAATTATAATGGTTTTTACATAATGCTAAACATGGAGTGAGATTTCATTTTTTTTTTAAGTGGTTTGCATCCAGATGCATTATAATTTATATCAAGGAAATCATACTTAGATGGAATGACTCCTTTGTTGGAAAGAAAAGGAAAAAAAGGCATGGCATGCAGTCCCTTTATGATTATTTTGGATCTTATGGAAGGAAAGAAACAGAAGAGTCTTTGAAATATTGAATTAGCGAATCAAGTTATTTTACGGTTTTTTTTGTACATGTTTTCGGATTGGGTTATGGTGCATGTATGTTATACATCGTGGTCCATTTTCGATTTTATTGATTAGTTGGGATTTAAGTAAGAAGGTGATTTTTTGCTCTTCCTTTTCTTTTTGGTCTTGTTGCCTTGTAAACATTGTGTATACTTTGAGGTGTATATTAGGTTTTTTTTTAATACAATTGTTTTTACTTATAATGTAAATTATAATATCATAGAAATTTAATTTTGTTTAAGTATAATATTCAAATATATCTGTAGACCCCTTTGTGGACACCACCCGGGAGTTTGAAAATTTCTCATTTTTGAAATGGGGGACCTCATGCTGGAGGAGGCAAGCAACGTGGGACATGTGGGGGAGGATGTGACCATTACCATGGTGGTGGTTGAAACTTCAGAAGATGATGGCTAGAGCAAGGAGATAGGTGGAAGCGTGGAAGATAAGAAAGAGGCGGGATAGAAGAAGGAGCAAGGAAGAGAAGCTCAGGAGGTTCCTGAGGTGAAGAGAGAGAAAAAAAAAAAAAGTGGACGGGAAAGTGGAGGTGGGTAACTAAGCAATTCTTTACCTGAAAGGAGCTTTCCAGGTACGACTATTGTGAGCTTCTTATCTCTCATTTCCATATTGATTTACTCTCATTTTCAGCTATTTTACTGGGCATTGATTTGTTGAGGGGAGCTTTCCAAGGGTCATACATTTGCTTTATTGGATCTACTCTTTATATGCATGCTTTGTCTTGGCTTTATATTTTGGTATCTTTATTTTTCTCTGGTAAATACGCGTTAATCCTTCCCAGAGTTTGATGAGTAAAGATCCTACTCTTGTTTCATGTGATTCTACCTGTATTAGCCCATGTATGTTACCTGAAATGAGGCTTTACACGTTCCTATTTTGCTTGTTTTCCTATTTGACCTTCTCTCTGTTTTTGCTCTGGCTCCTATTTCTGTTTTTCCTCTTTTGTTTCTGGTGTGTTTGAGGTGCTAAGTATCATAGTTGGATTGGCCGCTTGCTGGGTTAACCATTTGCCGAGTTGGCTATTTTGTTGGCATGTTCCCAGGAGGCGAATCTGGTGTTTCTAGCTCTCTATGCGGTTTTTTTTTGTTTTTTTAATATTTCAGACAACGGGAAGGTGAGCAGTGGAGATAAACAAGACTTATGAGTTCGAAAAAGCCATCAATGGAGCAGCTTTAGAAACACGAGCCAGCTTGGCAAGAACCTTATGAGCCAGAGAGCCAATGAAGGCGAAAACAAGACCTAGTAGAGAAGGAGTCAACTTATGAGTTTTTTTTATTCCACCGAGCAATGGGTTTTGCTCCATTCGGGGTGTACTAGAGAAATTTGAGGAGGATCTTGGCCACCCATTTGTTCAGTCCGAGGAGAACAGTTGGTTTCAGGAAGTTTTGGAGGACTATTGGGTTGAAAATAGTGGGTGAGTTTAGGTCTTTGATGGAGAAGAAAGGTGAGGTGAAGGTGAAGGTGAAGAAAGTGTTGCATTTTGGGTCTTTGAACAACGTGATGATGAGCGTGTTTGGAAGGAGCTACGGCTTTGGAGACAAGTGGATTGAAGAAGTGTTAGAGCCAGATGGGGTAGGCTTAAAGAAGGTTCAGCTTGTGGTCGCTGCCAAAGATGCGCTTTAGGAAATGGAGGAACTGGTGTAGCGGGCACCTTTTGCATTTGAAACCTAGAGAAAGACAACAGTTACATGCAACCATCATACCCAGTTTTTTTCCTTACCTTTTCCTCCACTCAAATATCTTCCCATTCTCTCTCATACGTATGCAACCACCAAACCCATTTTTCCTTACCCTTTCCTCCACTCAAATATCTTCCCATTCTCTATCATGCATATCATAATCCCATTCTCTCTCTTATGCATGCAACCACATGCATGCTTGCTCCCAAACCTCTTTAATATATGGTGGTCCTGGATAATTTGTCATCTAACAACTTATTTTTTAATATTATTATTTATTTCTTCATATTTTAATATCAAAGTTTAATTTCCAAAAATTCCAATTCTAAATTTAATTTTCATTTAATTTCCAAAATTTCAACTTTCACATTTATTTGTTTAATTACTATTATTATTATTATTGTTATTGTTATTATTTTATTTATTTTTAAATTCCACTCAAATAATTCTTCAAATTCCATTTTCTTAAATTTAATTTTCAAAATTTTTCGAAATTCAAATTCTCAAATTTAATTTTTAAAACTTCCATTTTTAAATAATTATTCAAAATTCCAATTCCCAAGTTTAATTCCCAATTTATTTATTTATTTATTTTAAAATTTTCATCCTTAAAGAATTTAATTTTGGGTGTAAAATCATGTTTTAAAACTAAAGTCTTTAGTTTTAACCCTTGATCCGAAACTCGTTTTTGCCGAAAAATTGGCATGTTAGGGAAACTGTGTCTAGTCAGAAAGGGGGTATTACCTTGACACGAAGTAATATTTTAAAATTTTTGAATTTTATTACCTGAATTTTTTAGATATCCGATTTCAAAAACTTAACTTTTATACATTAAATGGTTTCACAGTATATGCACAAAGCCTTAAGTTAAATATATTAAAATGATAATTGTTTGAAAATGTTTATATTATTTTAATGAGTATTTGAAAATTTTATATTAAAATAATAAATATTTGGAAATGTTTATTTTATTTTAATGTTAGCAATAAATATATTCACACTTTAATTCAATATAAAACTTTCATTATTAACGGAAATTTCAAAACCCCTACCATTAACCCCTACCATTACTTTGACTAACAAACTATTTGTGGAAACTACTGATGGGAAAAGTTGGTATCATATCTGTGTATTTCAGTATATTAATTAGGAAATGAGACTATAGATTCAAATTAATTTTCAGAGTACCGAACTTTATCTTATTCCATTTAAAGTTTGATTAATTTTGCTTGATTTATTCTGAATCTTTATTTACTCTAGTTATTTGATATGAATTAATGTCTTTTATTCATTATCATCTTGGTATATATAATATAGATTATGATCGTGTAAAAAAACTTAATAATAGGTTGTAGGCTCAACGTAAAGAATTTAGAGAAACTTGTGATAAATTACATAATTTAAGAATTATTATAAAAGATTTAACCACATATATTAAAAACCTAACTTCTCTTAAATATTTGAATGAATATGAAGTAGCTATTCAAGAAGCTTTTGACGAACTTTTTGCTATAGAAACCTTAATTAGAAGAGAAATTATAAAATATTATATTGATAATTTATATGCTAGCTCATCTAATTAAAACATATTAAAGATAATGAACCCTCATCTACAAACCCAAGAGGTAAAAGCAGTTAAAATTTTTAGTAGAAACACAATTAAAAATAACAAACGAAGTATTACAAGAACAAATTCATAAAGAAAACCAAAATAATATAGATATTTTAAAAGAAATCCAAAAAAGACAAATAAAATCTATAGAAAAACTAAACACAATCTTAGGAATTAGAAAATGAGCTGGAAGACTTTAAGAACCATAACTTGCTATGAAATAACCTAGATTATATTAAAAAAACCATTAGCTAGAGAAGAAAAATTTGTTAGAAAGAAAATAGAACAAATAAAATTAGAACAACAAAATTTAAAAGAAACTTTAGAAAAAGTTAACCAAAAAGTAGGTAAACTTTTAAAACAAAGAAAATATAGTATTATCAGAGGAACAAACATTAAATAACCTTTTAAAACAATTTGAAAATTTTAGTTTAGGAGAAAAACCAATAATTAAAATAGAAAGAAAAATAAATCCTTTTAAACTAAAAAGTCTGGCAATAAAACCATGGAAATAGTAGAAGCAATAAACCCTAAAGATAGTGTAAAGAAATTTATTGAAGAAAAATAAAAAAATGCAGTAAAAGAAGTAACGCCTTACAAAAAACAATTAGTTCAAAATTCTAAAATAACTAGATTTTTAAATCAACATACTATAAGTTCAATAGGAAATATTGTATATTTAGACTTAGTATCTCAAAAAATAAAACATAAATTATTAAGGAATTAGAAATGAGTTGGAAGACTTTAAGAACCATAACTTGCTATGAAATAACCTAGATTATATTAAAAAACAATTAGGTAGAGAAGAAAAATTTGTTAGAAAGAAAATAGAACAAATAAAATTAGAACAACAAAATCTAAAAGAAACTTTAGAAAAAGTTAACCAAAAAGTAGGTAAACTTTAAAACAAAGAAAATATAGTATTATCAGAGGAACAAACATTAAATAACCTTTTAAAACAATTTGAAAATTTTAGTTTAGGAGAAAAACCAATAATTAAAATAGAAAGAAAAATAAATCCTTTTAAACTAAAAAGTCTGGCAATAAAACCATGGAAATAGTAGAAGCAATAAACCCTAAAGATAGTGTAAAGAAATTTATTGAAGAAAAATAAAAAAATGCAGTAAAAGAAGTAACGCCTTACAAAAAACAATTAGTTCAAAATTCTAAAATAACTAGATTTTTAAATCAACATACTATAAGTTCAATAGGAAATATTGTATATTTAGACTTAGTATCTCAAAAAATAAAACATAAATTATTAAGGAATTAGAAAATGAGTTGGACGACTTTAAGAACCATAACTTGCTATGAAATAACCTAGATTATATTAAAAAACAATTAGGTAGAGAAGAAAAATTTGTTAGAAAGAAAATAGAACAAATAAAATTAGAACAACAAAATTTAAAAGAAACTTTAGAAAAAGTTAACCAAAAAGTAGGTAAACTTTTAAAACAAAGAAAATATAGTATTATCAGAGGAACAAACATTAAATAATCTTTTAAAACAATTTGAAAATTTTAGTTTAGGAGAAAAACCAATAATTAAAATAGAAAGAAAATAAATCCTTTTAAACTAAAAAGTCTGGCAATAAAACCATGGAAATAGTAGAAGCAATAAACCCTAAAGATAGTGTAAAGAAATTTATTGAAGAAAAATAAAAAAATGCAGTAAAAGAAGTAACGCCTTACAAAAAACAATTAGTTCAAAATTCTAAAATAACTAGATTTTTAAATCAACATACTATAAGTTCAATAGGAAATATTGTATATTTAGACTTAGTATCTCAAAAAATAAAACATAAATTATTAAGGAATTAGAAAATGAGTTGGAAGACTTTAAGAACCATAACTTGCTATGAAATAACCTAGATTATATTAAAAAACAATTAGGTAGAGAAGAAAAATTTGTTAGAAAGAAAATAGAACAAATAAAATTAGAACAACAAAATTTAAAAGAAACTTTAGAAAAAGTTAACCAAAAAGTAGGTAAACTTTTAAAACAAAGAAAATATAGTATTATCAGAGGAACAAACATTAAATAACCTTTTAAAACAATTTGAAAATTTTAGTTTAGGAGAAAAACCAATAATTAAAATAGAAAGAAAAATAAATCCTTTTAAACTAAAAAGTCTGGCAATAAAACCATGGAAATAGTAGAAGCAATAAACCCTAAAGATAGTGTAAAGAAATTTATTGAAGAAAAATAAAAAAATGCAGTAAAAGAAGTAACGCCTTACAAAAAACAATTAGTTCAAAATTCTAAAATAACTAGATTTTTAAATCAACATACTATAAGTTCAATAGGAAATATTGTATATTTAGACTTAGTATCTCAAAAATAAAACATAAATTATTAAGGAATTAGAAAATGAGCTGGAAGACTTTAAGAACCATAACTTGCTATGAAATAACCTAGATTATATTAAAAAACAATTAGGTAGAGAAGAAAAATTTGTTAGAAAGAAAATAGAACAAATAAAATTAGAACAACAAAATCTAAAAGAAACTTTAGAAAAAGTTAACCAAAAAGTAGGTAAACTTTTAAAACAAAGAAAATATAGTATTATCAGAGGAACAAACATTAAATAATCTTTTAAAACAATTTGAAAATTTTAGTTTAGGAGAAAAACCAATAATTAAAATAGAAAGAAAAATAAATCCTTTTAAACTAAAAAGTCTGGCAATAAAACCATGGAAATAGTAGAAGCAATAAACCCTAAAGATAGTGTAAAGAAATTTATTGAAGAAAAATAAAAAAATGCAGTAAAAGAAGTAACGCCTTACAAAAAACAATTAGTTCAAAATTCTAAAATAACTAGATTTTTAAATCAACATACTATAAGTTCAATAGGAAATATTGTATATTTAGACTTAGTATCTCAAAAAATAAAACATAAATTATTAAGGAATTAGAAAATGAGCTGGAAGACTTTAAGAACCATAACTTGCTATGAAATAACCTAGATTATATTAAAAAACAATTAGGTAGAGAAGAAAAATTTGTTAGAAAGAAAATAGAACAAATAAAATTAGAACAACAAAATTTAAAAGAAACTTTAGAAAAAGTTAACCAAAAAGTAGGTAAACTTTTAAAACAAAGAAAATATAGTATTATCAGAGGAACAAACATTAAATAACCTTTTAAAACAATTTGAAAATTTTAGTTTAGGAGAAAAACCAATAATTAAAATAGAAAGAAAAATAAATCCTTTTAAACTAAAAAGTCTGGCAATAAAACCATGGAAATAGTAGAAGCAATAAACCTAAAGATAGTGTAAAGAAATTTATTGAAGAAAAATAAAAAAATGCAGTAAAAGAAGTAACGCCTTACAAAAAACAATTAGTTCAAAATTCTAAAATAACTAGATTTTTAAATCAACATACTATAAGTTCAATAGGAAATATTGTATATTTAGACTTAGTATCTCAAAAAATAAAACATAAATTATTAAGGAATTAGAAAATGAGTTGGAAGACTTTAAGAACCATAACTTGCTATGAAATAACCTAGATTATATTAAAAAACAATTAGGTAGAGAAGAAAAATTTGTTAGAAAGAAAATAGAACAAATAAAATTAGAACAACAAAATTTAAAAGAAACTTTAGAAAAAGTTAACCAAAAAGTAGGTAAACTTTTAAAACAAAGAAAATATAGTATTATCAGAGGAACAAACATTAAATAATCTTTTAAAACAATTTGAAAATTTTAGTTTAGGAGAAAAACCAATAATTAAAATAGAAAGAAAAATAAATCCTTTTAAACTAAAAAGTCTGGCAATAAAACCATGGAAATAGTAGAAGCAATAAACCCTAAAGATAGTGTAAAGAAATTTATTGAAGAAAAATAAAAAAATGCAGTAAAAGAAGTAACGCCTTACAAAAAACAATTAGTTCAAAATTCTAAAATAACTAGATTTTTAAATCAACATACTATAAGTTCAATAGGAAATATTGTATATTTAGACTTAGTATCTCAAAAAATAAAACATAAATTATTAAGGAATTAGAAAATGAGTTGGAAGACGTTAAGAACCATGACTTGCTATGAAATAACCTAGATTATATTAAAAAACAATTAGGTAGAGAAGAAAAATTTGTTAGAAAGAAAATAGAACAAATAAAATTAGAACAACAAAATTTAAAAGAAACTTTAGAAAAAGTTAACCAAAAAGTAGGTAAACTTTTAAAACAAAGAAAATATAGTATTATCAGAGGAACAAACATTAAATAACCTTTTAAAACAATTTGAAAATTTTAGTTTAGGAGAAAAACCAATAATTAAAATAGAAAGAAAAATAAATCCTTTTAAACTAAAAAGTCTGGCAATAAAACCATGGAAATAGTAGAAGCAATAAACCCTAAAGATAGTGTAAAGAAATTTATTGAAGAAAAATAAAAAAATGCAGTAAAAGAAGTAACGCCTTACAAAAAACAATTAGTTCAAAATTCTAAAATAACTAGATTTTTAAATCAACATACTATAAGTTCAATAGGAAATATTGTATATTTAGACTTAGTATCTCAAAAAATAAAACATAAATTATTAAGGAATTAGAAAATGAGCTGGAAGACTTTAAGAACCATAACTTGCTATGAAATAACCTAGATTATATTAAAAAACAATTAGGTAGAGAAGAAAAATTTGTTAGAAAGAAAATAGAACAAATAAAATTAGAACAACAAAATTTAAAAGAAACTTTAGAAAAGTTAACCAAAAAGTAGGTAAACTTTTAAAACAAAGAAAATATAGTATTATCAGAGGAACAAACATTAAATAATCTTTTAAAACAATTTGAAAATTTTAGTTTAGGAGAAAAACCAATAATTAAAATAGAAAGAAAAATAAATCCTTTTAAACTAAAAAGTCTGGCAATAAAACCATGGAAATAGTAGAAGCAATAAACCCTAAAGATAGTGTAAAGAAATTTATTGAAGAAAAATAAAAAAATGCAGTAAAAGAAGTAACGCCTTACAAAAAACAATTAGTTCAAAATTCTAAAATAACTAGATTTTTAAATCAACATACTATAAGTTCAATAGGAAATATTGTATATTTAGACTTAGTATCTCAAAAAATAAAACATAAATTATTAAGGAATTAGAAAATGAGTTGGAAGACTTTAAGAACCATAACTTGCTATGAAATAACCTAGATTATATTAAAAAACAATTAGGTAGAGAAGAAAAATTTGTTAGAAAGAAAATAGAACAAATAAAATTAGAACAACAAAATTTAAAAGAAACTTTAGAAAAAGTTAACCAAAAAGTAGGTAAACTTTTAAAACAAAGAAAATATAGTATTATCAGAGGAACAAACATTAAATAACCTTTTAAAACAATTTGAAAATTTTAGTTTAGGAGAAAAACCAATAATTAAAATAGAAAGAAAAATAAATCCTTTTAAACTAAAAAGTCTGGCAATAAAACCATGGAAATAGTAGAAGCAATAAACCCTAAAGATAGTGTAAAGAAATTTATTGAAGAAAATAAAAAAATGCAGTAAAAGAAGTAACGCCTTACAAAAAACAATTAGTTCAAAATTCTAAAATAACTAGATTTTTAAATCAACATACTATAAGTTCAATAGGAAATATTGTATATTTAGACTTAGTATCTCAAAAAATAAAACATAAATTATTAAGGAATTAGAAAATGAGCTGGAAGACTTTAAGAACCATAACTTGCTATGAAATAACCTAGATTATATTAAAAAACAATTAGGTAGAGAAGAAAAATTTGTTAGAAAGAAAATAGAACAAATAAAATTAGAACAACAAAATTTAAAAGAAACTTTAGAAAAGTTAACCAAAAAGTAGGTAAACTTTTAAACAAAGAAAATATAGTATTATCAGAGGAACAAACATTAAATAATCTTTTAAAACAATTTGAAAATTTTAGTTTAGGAGAAAAACCAATAATTAAAATAGAAAGAAAAATAAATCCTTTTAAACTAAAAAGTCTGGCAATAAAACCATGGAAATAGTAGAAGCAATAAACCCTAAAGATAGTGTAAAGAAATTTATTGAAGAAAAATAAAAAAATGCAGTAAAAGAAGTAACGCCTTACAAAAAACAATTAGTTCAAAATTCTAAAATAACTAGATTTTTAAATCAACATACTATAAGTTCAATAGGAAATATTGTATATTTAGACTTAGTATCTCAAAAAATAAAACATAAATTATTAAGGAATTAGAAAATGAGTTGGAAGACTTTAAGAACCATAACTTGCTATGAAATAACCTAGATTATATTAAAAAACAATTAGGTAGAGAAGAAAAATTTGTTAGAAAGAAAATAGAACAAATAAAATTAGAACAACAAAATTTAAAAGAAACTTTAGAAAAAGTTAACCAAAAAGTAGGTAAACTTTTAAAACAAAGAAAATATAGTATTATCAGAGGAACAAACATTAAATAACCTTTTAAAACAATTTGAAAATTTTAGTTTAGGAGAAAAACCAATAATTAAAATAGAAAGAAAAATAAATCCTTTTAAACTAAAAAGTCTGGCAATAAAACCATGGAAATAGTAGAAGCAATAAACCCTAAAGATAGTGTAAAGAAATTTATTGAAGAAAAATAAAAAAATGCAGTAAAAGAAGTAACGCCTTACAAAAAACAATTAGTTCAAAATTCTAAAATAACTAGATTTTTAAATCAACATACTATAAGTTCAATAGGAAATATTGTATATTTAGACTTAGTATCTCAAAAAATAAAACATAAATTATTAAGGAATTAGAAAATGAGTTGGAAGACTTAAGAACCATAACTTGCTATGAAATAACCTAGATTATATTAAAAAACAATTAGGTAGAGAAGAAAAATTTGTTAGAAAGAAAATAGAACAAATAAAATTAGAACAACAAAATTTAAAAGAAACTTTAGAAAAAGTTAACCAAAAAGTAGGTAAACTTTTAAAACAAAGAAAATATAGTATTATCAGAGGAACAAACATTAAATAACCTTTTAAAACAATTTGAAAATTTTAGTTTAGGAGAAAAACCAATAATTAAAATAGAAAGAAAAATAAATCCTTTTAAACTAAAAAGTCTGGCAATAAAACCATGGAAATAGTAGAAGCAATAAACCCTAAAGATAGTGTAAAGAAATTTATTGAAGAAAAATAAAAAAATGCAGTAAAAGAAGTAACGCCTTACAAAAAACAATTAGTTCAAAATTCTAAAATAACTAGATTTTTAAATCAACATACTATAAGTTCAATAGGAAATATTGTATATTTAGACTTAGTATCTCAAAAAATAAAACATAAATTATTAAGGAATTAGAAAATGAGTTGGAAGACTTTAAGAACCATAACTTGCTATGAAATAACCTAGATTATATTAAAAAACAATTAGTAGAGAAGAAAAATTTGTTAGAAAGAAAATAGAACAAATAAAATTAGAACAACAAAATTCAAAAGAAACTTTAGAAAAAGTTAACCAAAAAGTAGGTAAACTTTTAAAACAAAGAAAATATAGTATTATCAGAGGAACAAACATTAAATAACCTTTTAAAACAATTTGAAAATTTTAGTTTAGGAGAAAAACCAATAATTAAAATAGAAAGAAAATAAATCCTTTTAAACTAAAAAGTCTGGCAATAAAACCATGGAAATAGTAGAAGCAATAAACCCTAAAGATAGTGTAAAGAAATTTATTGAAGAAAAATAAAAAATGCAGTAAAAGAAGTAACGCCTTACAAAAAACAATTAGTTCAAAATTCTAAAATAACTAGATTTTAAATCAACATACTATAAGTTCAATAGGAAATATTGTATATTTAGACTTAGTATCTCAAAAATAAAACATAAATTATTAAGGAATTAGAAAATGAGGTGGAAGACTTTAAGAACCATAACTTGCTATGAAATAACCTAGATTATATTAAAAAACAATTAGGTAGAGAAGAAAAATTTGTTAGAAAGAAAATAGAACAAATAAAATTAGAACAACAAAATTTAAAAGAAACTTTAGAAAAAGTTAACCAAAAAGTAGGTAAACTTTTAAAACAAAGAAAATATAGTATTATCAGAGGAACAAACATTAAATAACCTTTTAAAACAATTTGAAAATTTTAGTTTAGGAGAAAAACCAATAATTAAAATAGAAAGAAAAATAAATCCTTTTAAACTAAAAAGTCTGGCAATAAAACCATGGAAATAGTAGAAGCAATAAACCCTAAAGATAGTGTAAAGAAATTTATTGAAGAAAAATAAAAAAATGCAGTAAAAGAAGTAACGCCTTACAAAAAACAATTAGTTCAAAATTCTAAAATAACTAGATTTTTAAATCAACATACTATAAGTTCAATAGGAAATATTGTATATTTAGACTTAGTATCTCAAAAAATAAAACATAAATTATTAAAAAATAAAACCGATAAATATATGCACTTAGGAATAATTTTAATAGGAATAATAGGACTTCATCGTAAAGAAATTGGAGCACTTATAAATATTAACATTTTAGATACTAGAAACAATACAGTATGACAGGCTCTTTTAGCTAGTGCAGAAGTTAATATGAACCAAAATTACGCAGTTATTGGTTGTATACCTCAATTTTGTATAGATCTTAAGGAATTCACAGAAAAAATAAAAATAACTGTAAATACTAAAGGTTATGATATGGAATTAGGAAGTAAGAACCTTAGCATAGCTATAGGATTTATAGGAAAAACTACTAATGCTTTAAGTTTAAAATGTATGATGGAATCCGATGATATAGTAAAAACCTTTGGAAATAAGGCTATAAATATGATAGAAGCAAAACCCATAAATATAGACTATTTATTAGGACGAGAGTGGGAATTACCTCAAATAAATAAACCAATAATAAAATATCCAACATTCAGTAGCTTATAGGAAAACCAAGATGGAAGTGCAAGTATAACCTTTGGAAATTATAAAACTGTAAATGTAGAGGTAGAGTCAAATAGTGAGATAGAAACTGTAAATGTTATACAATAAGATATTTTACTAAATATTGAGACAGTAAAAAGCCTATACAAAAACTCAGAGTTAGTGAATATAATGTTAGAGGAATTTAGTAATCCAACATTATTAGACGAACAGGTAGATCAAGAAAACTTTGTTAATATAATGTGTAAAAACTATACAGATGAACAAATAATAGAACAACTTTATAAAACCAATTTAATAAAAAAAACTTATAGATATAGAAATAATAAATCAATTTACTATTCAACCAAAAGTTAAAGAAAACATAGAAATAATCTCAAACGAGTCAGTAAATACAATAAATGAAGAAAAGGAATTTGTAAATGTAAAAAGTGAAATCGTAAAATATAATAAGTCGTACAGTAAACCAAAAGGACCTCAATGGAAAACTAAAACAGAACCTTCTAGTTCTTTGCAACTAGTAAATGAATATGGAACAATATTAGCTATAGATAGTGCACAAGATCTTAGGAAAACCATAGAAAATTGGGAACAATCTTTAAATTCAGTAGGTGTGGTAGTATCCTTTGAAAACCAACATGAAATTTATGAATTTTGTAAAAGCACCCTTAGAGGAATTGTATTACAATTTTTTAGAAACATGGAACAAGAAAACAACAATTATTTTCAAGAAGTTAGAAATAATTTTAGCATATCTGTATTTATAAATCTAATAAAACTTTATTTTTTGGGAACAACACAAGAAGATGTAAAAGAACCTGCAATATACCTTCATAAGTTAGAACAATTGAAATTATGTAACCTTTCTTCTATAAAGGAATATGAACAAAAATTTAGGAAATATGCAATCTTTGCTAGAGTAGATAGAACCCCTGAATATTTAAATAAATATATATTAAAAATACAAGGACTCGTAGGACTTAGACTATGGAATGAATTTACAACCTCCAAATATAAAAACTCTCCTTATATAGGTGCTAGAATAGAATTTGTAAAAAATTGGTTAGAAAGAGAATGTGTAAGCATAGGAGAAAAAAGTCAAATAAAGTAACAAGACATAAATCAACAACTTTGTAGAAAATTACATATATGAGAAAACCTAGATATAGGATGTAGAGAATAATATTAAAATAATATAAATATTTCCAAATACTTATTATTTTAATATAAAATTTTCAAACACTCATTAAAATAATATAAACATTTTCAAACAATTATTATTTTAATATATTTAACTTACGGCTATGTGTTTATATTGTGAAACCATTTAATGTATAAAAGTTAAGTTTTTGAAATCGGATATCTCAAAAATTCAGGTAATATTATTTATTTTAAAATAAACAATTTTTCAAAATTCCCTTTTTCGAATTTAATTTCCAATTTCAAAAATTCAATTATTCACGTTTATTTATTTAATTATTATTTTCGTTATTATTATTATTATTCTATTTATTTACTTATTTTTAAATCCATTCTTAAACAATTCTTCAAAATTCCAACTTCCAAATTTAATTTCCTCAAAAATTCCAATATTCACGTTCCCGATTTCCAAATTTAATTTTCAATTTCCAAAATTCTAATTTTCACATTTATTTATTTAATCATTATTATTTTCGTTATTATTATTATTATTTTATTTATTTATTTATTTTTAAAATTTTCATCTTTAGATCATTTTTCAAAATTCCAATTTCTAAATTTAGTTCTCAATTTCTGAAATTCCAATTTTCACAAAATTCCAATTCTCACATTTATTTATTTATTATTATTATTATTATTATTATTATCATTTTATTTATTTATTTTTAAAAATTCCACTTTCGAATAATTTCCAAGATTCCAATTTTTATAATTTAATTTTCATAGTTTCTACTTCTCAAATAATTTTTAAAATTCTAATTTCTTTCAAATTTAATCTCCACTTCCAATTCTTAAATTTAATTTTTAAAACTCTAATTTTCAAATAATTTGCTAATTTCTCTCAAGTTTAATTTCCAAAGTTCCAATTTGCACTCTAGTTGATAATTGAGTGTTGAGAGCTTTAAGAGTTTTGTCATAGGAAACCTCTTGGGATGTCGAGGTAGTGCATGTATTGTATGGAAGTGCTTCATCTCTTTGGAGGCGTGCAGAGGGTTGTGTACCGCTGGAGGGTATGATCGCTTTTGCTAAGGATCTTTTAAAAGTCCACCCTTATCCTTTTAGAGCCACCTTGACATTGTAGGTTGAGTCGTAGATCCTTCGATTAAGACTCCCTCCCCACATGTGGGTGCATCTGAGGGCCTTCAGAACCTCTTTGGTCACAGTTTGGATTCAGTATTCCCTATTTTAGTCTCCAGTTGAGAGTGCGTCGAGATCAGTACGAGTTTGAGCTATGGTTGAACAGTCCGTTTACACTTTGATGCCTTGCTCATTTCAATTCAGATTAACATTTCTTCTGTGTTTTCCCTGTGCCGTACCTTTATTCTATTTCTCGTGTTCCAGGATCGACGCTTGGTTTTTAGTATGGTTTTATCATATTTGGTTAGAGTAGAGGGGAGATCAGTCCGACTTTTAGAGAGATCAGACATGGATTAGCAAGTTGTCACGGTTGATCAATTCACGGCCGCCATGGCTTCTATTCAGGAGGCCTTGGCTAGTCTCATGTAGGAGATAGGCAGTCAACAGAGTAGACCGCCCGTAGTTCAAGATGAGACGCCTCATGACTCGTTGCCACTTCTGCCACCACCACCTATTCCGACAGTACCATAAGCCTCATCTTATCTGTTGCATGATCATTCTGAGATTACCCCACCTGCAGCAGTACATACCACGGTCATTGATGATGCTCATGCACGTATAGACCGTATTGAGCAGCGTATGAGACAATTGAGAGTATCCGACGGTTCGACTATTTGGGATGATCTAGAGGGTATGCCAGTGGCCAGTTTATCGGCCAAGTTCAGGATGCCTAACATTAAGAAGTACACGGGCATTGGTTGTCCTCGCATCCATCTTCGACTCTATAACACAGGGATAAGGGTCCACGGATTGGACGAGTCACAGATGATTACCTTATTTCCACTATCTCTGAGTGGAGGACAAAGATTGGTTGATGTGAGTGCTATTAGTTCTACTAGTTAGAGGCCTCCCAGACGTCATCCTCTTGTTCCACAACTCATTGGGACTCGCTCTTCGTATCCTCTTCAACAGTATAGGCCACGAGCACCTTCACGATCGTATGATCAGGCCTACATGCCTCCCACATTAGCACTGTCTTACCATGCTGCACAAGGCATAGAGAGACCTCCTGTTTCATATTCTGCCACAGGACAGCCATGCTATGCAGCATAGTTTATCGCGAGACCAACAACATCTTATCCCAAGCCTAGAGCTCAACAGACCTCTGCTCCTTTTGCTTTGAGGACATAGAGACAATTTTCACAACTGGGTATGTCGTTGAGCTAGGCTCTTCGAAAGCTCATGGAGGCTAGATTGTTGATGATTCTCACACCCAGACCATTGTCTCAACTTGTCCCGCCTCAGTTCAAGATGGATCTACACTATGCGTATCATCAGGGGCCAGGACATGAGACAGATCGATGTACTGATCTGAGACATGCTATCCAGGATCTGATTGATTAGGGTTTGGTTCATTTGGGTCAGCCAAGTGTAACCACAACCCATTACCATCTCACACTACACACACGGTTCCCCCTCCAGCCAATAGCATGCACTCTATCGACTTCGCTGAGCTTGACGATCAGATCCACATGATGAGTTGGAATGAGTCAGAGCCAGAACCCATAGTATTAAACGAGATTTATGAGATAGGCCGAGTGACTTTGGGCTCTCGGATGCCCACACCATTCAGACTAGTTCTTGAGGTAGCGTCGGTACAAATGACCACTGTTGCGCCACTGACTTTCCTGTATTATAGTGCTCAGACGCCATTTGTCTTGATTTCGGATGTTGAGGAGGTTCTCACTCCATATGTTGATGATGTTCGTATTCCTGATATACAGTATGTTATTCGTAGGGGTAGGGTGGTACGACAGCAGCCTCCCACAACTGCTAGACCCTTAGAGGGAACGTCCTCTCATGAGGAGGTTAGAAGGGAGGATGACGAGATTTTGAGGCAATTATAAAGCACACAGGCTTGTATTTCCATTTGGAGCTTCCTGACATCTTCTAGCACTCATAGAGATGCATTGATTTGAGCCCTGAGCCAGATCGGAATCGAGACTACCACCACTCCGGAGAGGTTGATCCATATGGTGATGGTTGGCAGAGCCACTTGCATAGTATTCTCTAATGACGACGTGCCACCAGAGGGCTCAGACCACACATGTCCACTTTATATATTTGGCGGTTGTTCAGGTCGTGGAATCCCATATGTCCTTTTGGACAATGGTTCGACCCTAAACGTCTACCCTCTAGCCACTGCCATCGCCATTGGCTATGCACCCTTTGACTTTGGTTCCTCCATTCACATAGTTCGAGCATACGATAGCACTCAGAGGGAGGTCATAGGCACTCTGAAGATTGAGCTACTGATAGGTCTGGCCACATTTGTTACTTTGTTCCAAGTTTTGAGGATCCCTACATCATTTAACCTGATTTTGGGCCGACCTTGGATTGACAGAGTTAGGGCCATTCTTTCTTCCCTTTATTAGAAGGTGAAGTTCATTCACGATGGTCAGGTCGTCATAGTGCAGTCTGCAGGAGATATGTTCATTTATGCTAAGTCAGTGCTTCAGATTAGTCATAGTGCTGATGACTTATTTATGACTGGATTCACATTCGACGAGGTGCAGATCCTAGAGATAGAGGATTTTTGTCGATGGCCATGTCGTTTGAATAGTACGACAGCACGGTGGTGCTCGATATGATGAGGAGTAAGTCTTATTTACTCGGCATGGGATTGGGGCGACGCCAGCACGGGTCCAGTGAGTTCATGACTATCCCATATCACGATGTACCATTCGGACTCGGGTTCATCCCTATTGAGGCCGATTACAGATATATGGCGCGATTGCGTAAGGAGAGGGTGAGGGCTCGACTGACTCATACACCATTTGATTATCCTGTTTGCCCGTACACCATGAGTTTGGTGGACTACTTCATGAGGGCGGCGGGGCCACAGATGCCTTCAGATGGGATCATTAGGGGACTCAGCACTATTAAGGAGGCCGAGCTTCAACGTCTTGTGTACCGGCTGCAGTTGAGTGACGAAGCTCCTGACACTTTGGCATCTACGTTGGTCGTCCCGTCATCTCCTGATCGTATGAGCCTTATGACGCTTTATTTCCCGGATGAGATCGATGAGCACGAGATATTTGCCGAGATCGGAGACATAGTTGATGAAGCCGTTCCACATGACGAGTACATTGACGAGATGCTCGTGATGAGTATGAGCCAGATCGAGTAGATAGTTCAGCCTGAGCTTGCTATGCCATTCGACCTTTTTGGGGTGTTTACCATCGAGATTGCTGAAGAGATCCCGACTGCTCTTGCTCCGGAGTTTACAGAGGACGATATAGTTGATGTTTTGTTTGACGACCCTGTTGGCTCAATTGAGGGAGCGTTCGACTTTGTGGACCCACCTCTTTCATTTGATGTTTTAACGAGATTTGTCTCCCATTCATGACAATGTTTTGAACGTCGTAACTGAGGATTGACATCTTTGAATGTCAAATTGAGAATAATGACTCTGAACGTCGTAACTAAGAAAAGATGGTGGCTTTGAACGTCAAAACTAAGAAGAGATGGTGGCTCTAAATGCCAAACTGTGAAGAGATGGTGGCTCTGAACGCCAAAACTGAAAATGTGATGAGATAATGAGAGGGAAATATGTCCCAGTGTAGCGTGCTACTACTACAACTCTCAGTCCACAGGAAAGGTTTGAAAGAGACTCCATGAGTGTCAAAAACTGAAAATACGAGGAGATAATGAGAGGGAAATATGTCCCAGTGTAGCGTGCTGCTACAACTCTCAGTCCACAAGAAGGGTTTGAAAGAGACTCCATGAGTCTCAAAAGATGCTCCGCTGATGAGTCGGAACGGTCAAATAGACTATCAATATGGCTTCACAGCCCATCTGACTAAATCACCAGACCTGATGATGTGTCACGATAGGTCGGACGCCTTTAACTCGACATGTTCTTTTGGAGGAATCCATCGTTGTCTCAAAAGAATGATCCATTGGGGAGTCACAAGAGGATAAGCCGCTAGGATAACCACCACCATCTCAACACAACAATCTACTGAAGAATCATAGATGGTGGGACAGTCAAAACCTGAAAAGTCGTGCTCCTTTGAAGGCTCATCTCGGCCAAAAGTCACTTAAACAGTGGCACAGTAATGTAAATAAACACCCCTCGGTAGAGTAATGAAGACCATAACAGATCCGTAAGAAAACAATCATCTCAACAGTTAAAGGAGAGAAATATGTCGTAGTATAACAACTAGTGCATCTGGTCTGTCCTAATAACTCGAGAATAACTCCATGTGATGTATAAGGGATCTGACACGTACTCCACTGGAATGATGATATGGGAGGTTGTGCATTTGAGGTAACTCCATCCAAGAGTCGCGATAGTATCAGAGAGTACGAGCTTGACTGAATGACTCAAGAAAGGTTATACTAGAGAATTAGGACAAAATGAAATCGAGTCATCAGCTCGACGTGTATCTCGTGACTAGGGATGATCATGCAAATCAATGAAGATCTATAAATCCCAATCAAAACGGAAATATGCCCTAGTATGGCATCGAATGTGTGATAGGTCGAAAAACCAGATGACACCAAATCATCCATCACCAAGTGTGTAATCCTAGCCATCCATGTCCGCAGCTGAATCGGATCAACGAATCAGAGAATCGTATCCCAGAAGGAGAAACATGATGACATCAAAATACTGAAAAGTACAAGTTTGACTAAATGGCTCAAAAGAGGCTCCCCTAGGAGATCCTGATGAGATAACTGATAGGTCATCGTTTCGGTATGTATCTCATAAGTGATGAGGGTCATGTGACTCCATGAAGATCTGTAAATCTCGACCCAAAGGGAAATATGCCCCAGTATGGCATAAATGTATGGTAGATCGAAAAATCGGATGACCTCAAATCATCTACCATCAAATGTGTAATCCCGATCACCTAAATCCACAACCGGATCAGGTCTAAACATCAAAGAGGCATCTCCCAAAAGAAGAGGCGTGATGACATCCAAATGCCGAAAAGTGAGTCTAACTGAATGGCTCAAAAAAGGCTCCCCTAGGAGATCATGATAAGACAACAAATAGGTCATCGTCTCGGCGTGTATCCCGTAAGTGGGGACAAGCATGCAAATCCTTGAAGGGAATATGCCCTAGTATGGCATCGAAAGTATGGTAGATCAGAAATTGGGCAATACCAGATCATCAATCATCAAATGTACGATCCTCGTAAGCAGGGATGAGCATGCAACTCCGTCAAAATCTACAAATCTCAACTTAAACAGAATATGCCCTGATATGGCATCAAATGTGTGGTAGATCAGAAAATCAGGTGACATCAAATCATTAATCTCATCAAATGCGTGATCCTTGTAAGCGGGGATGAGCATGCAACTCCGTGAAAATCTACGAATCTCAACCGAAATGGAATATGCTCCAGTATGACATCAAATGTGTGGTAGATCAGAAAATTAGGTGACATTAAATCATCCATCATCAAATGCGTGATTCTCGTAAGCGGGGATGAGCATGCAACTCTGTGAAAATCTACGAATCTCAACCGAAACGGAATATGCCCTAGTATGGCATCAAATGTGTGGTAGATCAGAAAATCAGGTGACATCAAATCATCCATCATCAAATGCGTGATCCTCGTGAGCGAGGATGAACATGCAACTCCGTGAAAATCTACGAATCTCAACCGAAACGGAATATGCCCTAGTATGGCATCAAATGTGTGGTAGATTAGAAAATCAGGTGACATCAAATCATCCATCATCAGACGTGGGATCCCGGTAATCCAAATCCACAGTTGAATCGAATCCAAACATCAAAAGGGCGTCTCCCTGAAGAAGAAGCATGATGATATCCAAATATCAACCAAATCTCAAATATATGTCCAAGTGGGGCTGTCGAAGACGACATCTAATCACATGGCCTCGGGGTGGTCTTAAGACACGGGACGTAACGTAGGCTAGGGTAATAAGAAAATAGAAATGAAGGGAAACTAGGCACAAATACCCAATGATGAAAAACTCATGCCCTCATGTATAAAATGCAATATGTATAGAAAAGCTCGTGAGCCATGGACCTGAAGGTGCCCAATATGAATATAATATCAATAATGAGACAATGAAGTGAATCAAACTAATAATGAGATACACAAGAGTGATGCAAGGGAAATATCAAACCTGGAATAGGTCAGTATAAGAAAAGGACAAGGGAATGAAGCAAATCAGATGAATCACAAACAATGACAAAGATGATAGCGAAACAATGAATATACAAAGAAAAGTGATGATCAACTCAAGTCAAACATAGAATGAAATCACATCAATAATGAATGTAATGATGGAAAAGACAATAACCCAGAGTCCCTAGGAGAAAGTCATTCATATCACTCTCAAAGAAGTATGACAAAACGAATACAAAGAAAAGAGGATCTCAGAAAGCTCACATACGAACTCTCAATAACAAACATACTCGATAAAGTGACCCTCGGATATCAACATACACGCCCAACAATGGAGAATACTATGCACATACACACATGTGCTTATTTTTCTTTTCTTTTCATTTTCATTCATTCATTTTTAATTTTTTTTTTCAGTTTTGTTTTTATTTATTTATTTTTACATATATACAAAAGCACATACCTTGAACATAAACAAATGAACCCCAAAGATGATACCAATAATAGATAGACACTCTCAAGTGATAAAGTAACAAAAACTCTCTTCGATGAGATGACCTTCTCAAACTAAGGATCTCTGAATCAGTGTCCGTGGGACGGATAATGGAAATGATGTGACTATCCTCCATACAATGAACTGAGGAGGATCACCACTCAAGGTGGAGAGAATAGGAAGCAAAACAAGTAGTAGATAGAATAAAGAAGAATAGATAAAGAATACAAACAATAAGATATGAAGGAATGCAGTAATGCGATGGTAGGAAAAAAAAAAAAAAGATGCACCCGTAGGCCCAAGGTTCATGAGACTTTCAAACAATGCATGCATACACTAAAAGGCCCTCATCCCGGTGTAAAAATGTGAGCAAGGCGATAAGAAAGGAATGTTATAATGCACATGAGAGGCTCAATGGGCTAGCAACGGTTTGTATGTCAAAAGGGAATAACAAGGTATATGGCTAATCGAAATGATGACCACCCATCCTGCGATCATGGTCTCAAACATAATACCTCTTTAGTTGATTTATGTTGGTCGGCTCCGAGAATCGGTTTCCATCTAGATCCATCAACCATGCAGCGCCCTTAAGGGTCAACTCCCTAATGAAGTAAGATCTGCTTCAATTGGGTTTGAACTTCCTTCTGGGATCTTTGATCAATCCCTTGATGACCTTTAGAACCAAGTCAGCTCTTTATAGCGGTCTAGGCTTGACCCGCTTCTTAAAAGCACAGGTCATCTTTCTCTAATAAGCACAAACATGGTCTGCTGCCCTCAATCTCCTCTCATTTAAGAGATTGAGTTGGTCTAATTGAAACTGAGCCCAATCTGCCTCTGGAATTTGCTGCTCCAATGCTACTCTCAATGAACCCATCTCTATCTCAATTGGTAGCACCGTTTCCATACCATACACCAAGGAGTAAGGTGTGACTCTTGTAGAAGTGCAAAAAGAAGTTTGATAAGCCCACAACATGAAAGGGAGCTTCTCTGACCAATCACGAGAAGTCTCAACCATCCTTCGCAAGATTCTCTTAATATTCTTATTCGCGGCCTCTACTGCCCTATTAGTCTACGGTCTGTACGCAGACGATCTATGATGCTGAATACCGTATCTCTGTAATAAAATGTCAACATCTGCTCTAAAATGTACTCCTCTGTCCGAAATCAGCTCATGAGGGACTCCATAACGACAGATAATGTGTGATCTGATGAAACTAGCAACCCTAGATGATGTCAATCTCGCATACGAAGCAGCCTCACCCACTTGGTGAAATAATTGATAGCAACCAAGATGAACTCATGTCCATTGGAAGACTTCGGCGAAATCTTCCCAATAATGCCTGTACCCCATACTGAAAATGGTCATGGCGATGTCAGTGCATGTAACTCCGAAGGGGGTACATAAATGAGGTCCCCATGAATCTGGCACTTTGGACATCTCTGAACAAACTGGCAACAGTCTTTCTCCATGGTCAACCAGAAATAGTCAGTCCTCATGATCTTACGACTAACATGTGCCCTCCTATGTGTGGTCCACAAACTTCCGCATGAACCTCTCATCACTCGATCGGTAGAGGTGCGGTCCAAGTACAATAGTAACATCCCATCAACTGATTGTCTGTACAATGTCTCTCCACAGATCATAAATCGAGTGGTCAATTGTCTCAATGCTCTCTTATCCTTGGTCGTGATGGCCTCAGGATATGCGCCAAGTCTTAGAAACCGGTATATGTCATGGTACCAAGGCAAGCCATCATCAAACTCTGCCTCATCAATCAAACAACAATAGGCAAGAACAGATCTCAACTCAATCAGTAAAGGGTGAACAACGGTATTTGCAGGAATATCAATCATGGAAGCTAGAGTAGCTAAGATGTCAGCAAACTGGTTATGCACTCTAGGCAGATGTGTGTATCTCAAATCATCAAATCTCTCAACCAATAGCTCTAAGTATGCATGGTAAGGCCTACGCTTCACATCTCTAGTCTTCCACTCGCCCTGAATCTGTTTCAATACCAGATTAGAGTCAGCAAACACTTCCATCTGTCTAATCCCGAGCTCAAGAGTTGTCTCTAATCCCAAGATGCAAGCCGCATACTCAACAATATTGTTCGTGGCAGGATGTCGATCCGAGAATGCCAAACGAACAGATCTAGGAATGTGGTCACCATGAGGGAATATCAACAAGACACATATCTCATATCCAGAATGGGTGGCTGCACCATCAAAGTACATGTGCCAACCTGACAGACTAGTCACAACAACATCATCATCATCAATAACTCTACCATCCGAAATCGGTAGTGAGATTAAGTGATCTGCAACAATGCTCCCTCTGATAGACTTCTGAGTGACATAATGAATGTCAAACTTAGTCAGAAGTACCAACCATCTCATGAGGCGACCAACCAAAACAAGTCTATCAAACAAATATCTCAAGGGATCTAGATGGGATATCAAGTGCACTGAATATTCGATCATGTAATGTCTCAGTCGGCGAGTGACCCAAACCAATGCCAAATAGTAATGCTCAATCATGACATATCTCGTCTCATAATCTAGCATCCTCTTACTCAGAAATAAATGATTTGGTCCTTACCCGAATCATCGAGCTGAGCTAACATGCAACCCAAAGCTACATTTGAAACCGACACGTATAAGAGTAAAGGACGGCTTGGTGTAGAAGGCACTAAGACTGGAGGTGACAACAAGTATTCTCCGATCCTCTCAAATGCATGCTGACAATGATCATCCCAAACAGTAGGTTGACTCTTTCTCAAGAATCGAAAAATGGGCTCACATATGTCTGTCAATCTGGCAATGAATCTACTGATGTACTGAAGTCTACCCAAGAAGCCTCTAATCTCTATCTGGGTCCTTGGTGCAGGCATGTCAAGGATGGCTCTGATCTTATCCAGATATGCCTATATACCTCTCACTGACCATGTATCCTAAGAGATTCCTAGAAGTCACTCCGAAAGTGCACTTCTTGGGATTCGGTCTCAATCTGAACTATCTGATCCTCTCAAAGAATCTCTCCAAGGCTGCTAGATGATCTACTCTATCTTGGGATTTCACTATCATGTCGTCTACATAAACCTCGACATCCCGATGCATCATGTCATGGAATAGAGTAGTCGCTGCTCTCTGATAGGTAGTTCCTGCATTCTTCAACCCGAATGGCATGACTCGGTAGTAGTAAGTACCCCACTCAGTAATGAAGGACGTCTTATCCATGTCCTTTCGAGCCATTAGGATTTGATTGTACCCGAAAAATTCGTCCATAAAGGACAACATCAAATAACTTGTCGTATTGTCAACTAGCATGTCAATGTGTGGGAGAGGAAAATCATCCTTAGGACTGCCCTTGTTAAGATCTCAGAAATCAACACAAACTCTCACTTTGTCGTCCTTCTTGGGAATAAGGACGACATTGGTCAGCCACTCGGGGTACTCAACCACTGATAAAAATCCTACACTGAGTTGCTTTTGAATCTCCTCATTCACCTGTAAGCTCCAGCGATGGTGCAATCGTCTCAACTTCTGCTTAATTGGTCTGGCATGGGGCAAGAGTGGTAAACGATGTTGGACGATAGATGAATCAAGACCTGGCATGTCTAGATACAATCTGAGCAACTGGATGAAGCTCTCTTTCATCTATAGATAAATCTGATCCGATCCTTAACTCCCAAGACTGATCTGTTGTGCCGAAATAAAAAACCTATGTGTTCTCTATAGTAAGTGAAACTCTTTGATCAATGGGGTCCGAATCAGAAGTAGACGACGAGTCACCATCTAAATCATGTTGTGCATTCTCATCGTCTATATCAAATATCTATGATATAGGTGAGGAAGGTGTAGATAAAGTGATCATAAGAGATAGGTAGATACTCGAAAATGCTCAAATCCATAAATGAAGAGTCATGAACATCGTTAGAATGTGAGACAAATCCCAATAAAACATCAAAGGAAATAGGTGGTCCACAAAGTCGGACGCTCCCTTAATTGAGCCAATAGGGTCGTTAAACAAAACATCAACCATATCGTCCTCTGTAAACTCCGAAGCAAGAGTTGTCGGGATCTCCTTAACAATCTCGATGGTAGACACCCAAAGAGATCGAATCGCGTAGCAATCTCAGGCTGAACTATCTCCCTGATCTGGCTCATACTCATCGCAAGCATCTCGTCAATGTACTCGTCATGTAGAACAACTCCATCAACTATGTCTCCGATCTCAACAAATATCCCGTGCTCATCGATCTCATCCGGGAAATAAAATGTCATAAGGCTCATACGATCAAGAGATGATAGGGTGACCAACATAGATGCCGAAGTGCTAGGAGCTCCGTCACTCAACTGCAGCTCGTGGACAAGACGCTAAAGCTTGGCCTCTTGAATAGTGTTGAGTTTCCCAATGATCCCATTTGAAAGCATCTGTGGCCCTGACGCCCTCACGAAGTAGTCTACCAAACTCATGGTGTATAGGTGAACAGGATAATAAAATGATGTATGAGTCAGTTGAGCCCTCACTCTCTTCTTGTGCAATCGCGCCATATATCTGTAATCGGCCTCAGTGGGGATGAACTCGAGTCCGAACAGTACATCATGATCTGGGATAGCCATGAACTCACTAGGCCCGTGTTGGCGTCACCCCAATCCCATGCCTGGTAAATAAGACATACTTCTCATCATATCGAGCACCACCGTGCTGCTGTACTGATCAAACGACATGGTCATGAAGTCTCAACAAAAATCCTTCATTTCTAGGGTCTACACCTCGTCGAATGTGAATCCAGTCATAAATAAGTCGGCATCACTGTGACTAATCTGAAGCACTAGCTCAACATAAATGAACATATCTCCCACAGACTGCACTATGATGACCTGACCATCATGAATGAACTTCACTTTCTAATGAATGAAAGAAGGAATGACCCCAACTCTATGAATCTAAGGTCGGCCCAAAAGTAGGTTAAATGATGTAGGGATCCTCAAAACCTGGAACAAAGTAACAAATGTGGCCAGACCTATCAGTAGCTCAATCTTCAGAGTGCCCATGACCTCCCTCAGAGTGTTATCGTATGCTCAAACTGTCTGAGTGGAGGAACCAAAGTCAGAGGGCGCATAGCCAAGGGCGATGGCAGTGGCTAGATGGTAGACGTTCAAGGCTGAGCCATTGTCTAAAAGGACAGATAGGACTCGACGGCATAAACAACCGACAGATATATAAAGTGGACGTGTATGATCTGAGCCTTCCGGTGGCAAGTCGTCATCAGAGAATACTATGCAATTGGCTCTACAAGTCGTCACCATATGGATCAACCTCTCCGAAGTGGTGGTAGTCTCGACTCCGTTCTGGATCAAGGCTCGAATCAATGCATCTCTATGAGTGTTGGAAGATGCCAACAAGCTCTAAATGGAAATACGCATGTGTGCTCTATAACTACCTCAGAATCTCGTCATCCTCCCTCTTGACCTTCTCATAGGAGGACATCCCCTCCAAGGGTCTTGCGGTTGTGAGAGGTTGCTGTTGTACCACCCTACCCCCACGAATAACATATTGTATATCAGGAATGTGAACATCATCAACATATGGAGTGAGAACCTCCTCAACATCCGGAATCAAGACAAATGACGTTTGAGCACTGTAATGCGGGAAAGTCAGTGGCACAACAGTGGTCATCTGTATTAACGATGCATCAGGAACTAGTCTGAATGGTGTGGGCATTCGAGGGCCCAAAGTCACTCAGCCTATCTCATAAATCCCGTCTGATACTATGGGCTCTGGCTTTGACTCATTCCAACTCATCATGTGGATGTGATCGTCAAGCTCAGCAAAGTCGATGAAGTGCATGCTATCGACCAGAGGGGAAACCGCGTGTGTAGTGTAAGACGATAATGGGTTTGTGGTTACACTTGGCTGACCCAAGTGAATCAAACCTTGATCAATTAGATCCTGGATAGCCTGTCTCAGAGCAATACAACGATTTGTCTCATGTCCTGGCCCCTGATGATATGCACAGTGTAGATCCATCCTGAACTGAGATGGGACAAGCTAAGGCAATGGTCTGGGTGTGAGAATCGTCAACAATCCGACCTTCGTGAGCTTCCGAAGAACTTGGCTCAATGGCATACCCAGCTGTGAAAACTGTTTTTGTGTCCTCAAAGCAAAAAGAACAGAGGTTTGCTGAGCTCTGGGCCTAGGATAAGATGTTGTAGGTCTCGTGGTAAACTGTGCTGCATAGCATGGCTGCCTTGTGGTAGAATATGAAACAGGAGGCCTCTCTATGCCTTGTGCGGCGTGGTAAGGGAGTGCTAATGTGGGAGGCATGTAGGCCTGATCATATGACTGTGAAGGTACTCGTGGCCTATACTACTGAAGATGATACGAAAGGCGAGTCCCAATGAGTTGTGGAACAGGAGTATAACGCTTGGGAGACTTGTGATTGGTAGAATTGATAGCACTCACATCAACCGATATTTGTCATCCGAATGGTTTCTTCTCCTTAACATCAGCAAGGAAAGAATCTGCCCATAAACATCTAGAAATACCATCCTCAACATCATATAGGGCTAATACCAGAGAGCCAAAGTCTGTGAAGGGTACCCTGACCACATGTCTAGCAATCCTGGGCTGTAGACTCTTAAGAACCATTTGTATCTGCTCCCTCTCTGATAGCCTATCAATAATCTCGGCTATCTTCCCGCACCAGCGGGAAATAAATGAAGAAACGAACTTGTCTGATCTCTGTCTCAGAGCCTCAAGCTCTCTCCTCGAAACATATATGACAGTATTAAATGAAAAATGTCGCAAAAACTCCTGGGCCAAATCATCCCATGTCCTACGCCGTGCGGACTCCAAATACGCGAACCAACGTTGGGCTCCTCCACTCAGAAATAGTGGGAATAAGCTAATCATTTGTGACTCGTCCAATCCATGGGCTCTCATCCCTGTGTTGTAGAACCGAAGATGGATGCAAGGACAACCAATGCCCGTGTACCTCTCAATGTCAGGCATCCTGAACTTGGACGGTAAACTGGCCACTGGCATACCCTCTAGATCATCTCAAACAGTCGAATCGTCGGATACTCTCAACTATCTCATACGCTGCTCAATACGGTCCATACGTGCGTGAGCATCATCAATGACCATGGTATGTACTGCTACAGGTGGGGTAATCTCAGAATGACCAAGCAACAGATAAGGTGAGGCTTGTGGTACTGTCAGAATAGGTGGTGGTGGCGGAGGTGGCAACGAGTCATGAGGCGTCTCATCCTGAACTACGGGCGGTCTACTCTGCTGACTGCCTATCTCTTGCCTGAGACTGGCCAAGACCTCCTGAATAGAAGTCATAGCAGCCATGAACTGATCAACTGTGACAACTTACTGATCCATGTCTGATCTCTCTAAAAATCCAACTAATCTCCCTCTACTCTAACCCAATATGATAAATCCAGACTAAGAACCAAGCATCGATCCTAGAACACGAGAAATGGAATAAAGGTACGGCATAGGGAAAACATAGAAGAAATGCTAATCTGAATTGAAATGAGCAAGGCATCAAAGTGTAGACGCACTGTCCGATCGTAACTCAAACTCGTACTGATCTCGACCCACTCTCAACTAGAGACTAAAAGAGGGAGTACTGAATCCAAACTGTGACCAAAGAAGCTTTGAAGGCCCTCAGATATGCACCCACGTGTAGGGAGAGAGTCCTAATCGAAGGATCTATGACTCAACCTACAAGGTCAAGGTGGCTCTAAAAGCATAAGGGTGAACTTTTAAAAGATCCCTAGCAGAAGCGATCATACCCTCCAGCGGTACGCAACCCTCTGCACGCCTCCAAAGAGACGGGGCGCTTCCATGCAAGGTGGTCATCACCTCCACACATGCACTACCTCGACATCCCAAGGGGTTTCCTATGGCGAAACTCTCAAAGCTCTCAACACTCAATGGTCAACTAGAGTGCACAGTGAGCGGTGTGGGTGCATCCGAAAACCCTATGAAGCTAAAACAGAAGAGGAAACACATTGACCCCGCAAATATCCATGAAACCTAGCTCCGGGCTATACAGGTCTTCAATGATCAGACTCCAATCGACATCAATGTGTCGGTCACCCCCAAAATGCTCCCAAACATCAATATAACCCGTCGCTAGACCCTACTCCTAACCTCTAGCTCGGTCAGAGTAACAAACACACACAAGGTCTCACATTTGCAAAAGTGAGAGTTGGAATGAAGGAAATGACCGAAACCAAAGGGTTTGAGGTAAGAGGATAGATGTGCAACCCACACGAACAAACAACATGCAATCACACAAAGGAGGACAATCATGCAACATACATTCAAGCAAAGTATAGACATATCACCCAAGTCCACACAAGCTATGACATTCAAGACGGACAATGACAAAGACAACATGCTCAAAGATGATCAATATAATATACAAACCAGAGAATCAATATGTCAAGTCAAACGATATACAACAATGAATTTATGCATGCGAGGTGATCAGAACAAACATGGCAAAATCAGAGTCACTATGCTAAGCAAGGCGAAATGATCAATCAATATAATCAGCATGTCAATGTCCCAAATAGATATAGCAATGAAGCATAGAAAGAATCACTACATCAGAAGCCTCAATCAAGATAATCAATCATCATAATTAGCATGTCAATATCTCAAATGAATACAATATCCAAGCATGCATTTAATGATATCGAGAGCTCTCAATGCAATCAAGAGGTAGGTATCCACTGATAGACCAATCAAATGTCACATTTACTTCATCTTAAGTTCAAGCTTGACCCTCTAAATGATCCCCAGCCGAGTCGCCATTTTGTGGACCCCGCATTTTGCACGATGCGTTCCCACTCAATGGCAAACTCGCTTTTTATTTGAAAAATGATCTATTTATTAAGAAAATGACTTGGAGTCGCTACTTATTTTTGTTTTATTTTTAAAAGGTAAACAAAATAGAAAGAAAACCATAAGTGTAACTCCTTATTTGGAAAATGCAGTATGCGAAAAACCAAATCGGGGCTCGGGGGTCAGGTTACTTATTGGGAAGGTACGGTAAAGACCATAACACTCCTCTAAGTCCCTAAAAATGGGTCTCTACTAATAAAATGAAGCACGTGTGGCAATTGGTTGATTAAACGTGGATACCAAAAGATGATCATACACTGGGAGCCAAAACAAAGCGTAAAGAATGGTCAGAGTGAGAGCAGACACGTACCTTGGCAGCAAGCGAAAATGGGGTTAGTGCACAAGAATAAACGTAAAATATATCACATGCATCACCAAACAGAATATGAAATCGCCTATGGCACACATGACATTTCACTCAAGTTCATTTTTACTTTAAGTAAAACTTCTTTGATGTTGGGCTTCCTACCAAAGCCAAATTTATCTTGCATGAATTGGTCTGACAAATTTCATTATTTCGAAATTATGAAAAATTCATTCTTACTTATGTAAAATCAAGAGAAACGGAAGGTTATTTTAAAACCAAAGTGAAATTAAAACTGTTCGAGAGAAAACTGGATTTTTGAAATTTATTTAAAAATTAGAGTCTAAAAAATTATTTGAAAATTGGAGTCTTGGGAATTAAATTTAAGAATTCGAATTTTGGAAATTAAATTTGAAAGAAATTGAAAATTTTAAAATTATTTGAGAATTAGAGTTTTGAAAATTAAACTAAGGAATTGGAATTTTGAAAATTAAACTTGAGAGAAATTAGCAAATTATTTGAGAAGTAGAGTTTTAAAAATTAAATTTAAGAATTGAAAGTGGAGATTAAATTTGAAAGAAATTAGAATTTTAAAAATTATTTGAGAAGTAGAAACTATGAAAATTAAATTATAAAAATTGGAATCCTAAAAATTATTCGAATGTGGAATTTTTAAAAATAAATAAATAAAATGATGATGATAATAATAATAATGAATAAATAAATAAATAAATGTGAGAATTGGAATTTTGAAATTTGAAATTAAGTTCAAAAATTGGAAAATTCACATTCATTTATTCAATTATTATTTTCGTTATTATTATTATTCTATTTATTTATTTATTTTCAAAAATTATAAATTAAATTTGGAAGTCGGAATTTTGAAGAAATGTTTAAAGATGGATTTAAAAATAAATAAATAAATAGAATAATAATAATAATAACGAAAATAATAATTAAATAAATGAACGTAAATATTGGAATTTTTGAAATTGAAAATTAAATTTGAAAAACGGAATTTTGAAAATTTGTTTAAGGATGGAATTTTTAAAATAAATAAATAAAGTAATAATGATAACGGAAAAAAAAAATGCTAAAACAAATGAATGTAATAATTGGAATCTTTGGAAATTAATTTGGGATATCGAAAAATTTGAGGGAATGATAAATAAAATAAATAAATAAAATAATGAAATTGATAAAAAAAAAAAAAAAAAAAAAAAAGGTACAGTGGTCGGCATTGCAGGCCTAAAGGTGGCTATGCAACGTGTGGGCCCGGGATGGAATATCTTATAACATAATAATAATAATAAATAAATGTGAAAATTGAAATTTTGGAAATTGGAAAATTGGAATTTTGAAAATTGGGGGATTAAATGTGGAAATCGGAATTTTGAAGAATTATTTAAAGATGGAATTTTAAAAATAAATAAATAAAATAATAATAATAATAATAACGAAAATAATAATGATTAAATAAATAAATGTGAAAATTTGAATTTTGGAAATTGAGAATTAAATTTGGAAATTGGAATTTTGGACAACTATGTAAAGATAGAAAAAATAAATAAATAGATAAATTGAATAATAATAATAGTGAAAATAATAGGGATTAAATGAATAAATGTAAAAATTAGGATTTTAGAAATTGGGAATTAAACTTAGGAATTGGAATTTTGAATAATTATTTAAAAATGGAAGTTTTAAAAATTAAATTTGAGAATTCGAATTTCGAAAAATTTTGAAAATTAAATTTAAGAAAATGGAATTTGAAGAATTATTTGAGAATGAAATTTAAAAATAAATAAATAAATAAAATAAAAACAACAACAACAACAACAACAATAATAATAATAGTAATTAAAAAAATAAATGTGAAAGTTAGAATTTTGGAAATTAAATGAAAATTGGAATTTTTGGAAATTAAACTTTGATATTAAAATATGATGAAATAAATAATAATATTAAAAAATAAGTTGTGGTTTTGTTATTAGGAGTGGTTAGATTGCAAACTAACTGGGACGACCATATATTAAAGAGGTTTGGGAGCAAGCATGCATGTGGCTACATGCATAAGAGAGAGAATGGGACTATGATATGCATGAGAGAGAATGGGAAGATATTTGAGTGGAGGAAAGGGTAAGGAAAAATGGGTTTGCTGGTTGCATACGTATGAGAGAGAATGGGAAGATATTTGAGTGGAGGAAAAGGTAAGGAAAAAAAATGGGTATGATAGCTGCATGTAACTGTTGTCTTTCTCTGAGTTTCAAATGCAAAAAGTGCCCGCTAGACCAGTTCTTCCATTTCCTAAAGCGCATCTTTGGCAGCGACCGCAAGCTAAACCTTCTCTAAGCCTACCCCACTGGCTCTAACACTTCTTCAATCCACTCGTCTCCAAAGTCGTAGCTCCTTCCAAACACACTCATCATCACGTTGTTCAAAGACCCAAAATGCAACACTTTCTTCACCTTCACCTTCACCTCACCTTTCTTCTCCATCAAAGACCTAAACTCACCCACCATTTTCAACCCAATAGTCCTCCAAAACATCTCGAAACCAGTTGTTCTCCCTGGACTGAACAAATGGGTGGCCGAAATCCTCCTCTGATTTCTCCAGTACACCCCGAAT
This sequence comes from Vitis riparia, assembly GCF_004353265.1. Taxonomy (NCBI): domain Eukaryota; kingdom Viridiplantae; phylum Streptophyta; class Magnoliopsida; order Vitales; family Vitaceae; genus Vitis; species Vitis riparia. The sequence continues at coordinate 20,146,669 of NC_048431.1, read as the reverse complement.
GGAGCAAAACCCATTGCTCGGTGGAATAAAAAAAAACTCATAAGTCGACTCCTTCTCTACTAGGTCTTGTTTTCGCCTTCACTGGCTCTCTAACTCATAAGGTTCTTGCCAAGCTGGCTCGTGTTTCTAAAGTTGCTCCATTGATGGCTTTTTTCGGACTCATAAGTCTTGTTTATCTCCACTGCTCACCTTCCCATTGTCTAAAATATTCAAAAAAAAAAAAAAAAAAAAAAACCGCATAGAGAGCTAGAAACACCAAATTTGCCTCCTAGGAACACGCCCAACAAAATAGCCAACTCGGCAAACGGTTAACCCAACAAGTGGCCAATCCAACTATGATACTTAGCACCTCAAACACACCAGAAACAAAGGAGGAAAAACAGAAATAGGAGCCATAACAAAAACGGAGAGAAGGTCAAATAGGAAAACAAGCAAAACATGAACGTGTAAAGCCTCATTTCAAGTAACATACATGGGCTAATACAAGTAGAATCCACAAGAAACAAGAGCAGGATCTTTACTCATCAAACTCAGGGAAGGATTAACGCATATTTACCAGAGAAAAATAACGATACCAAAATATAAAGCCAAGACATAGCATGCATACAAAGAGTAGATCCAACAAAGCAAACGTATGGCCCCTGGAAAGCTCCCCTCAACAAATCAATGCCCAGTAAAATAGCTGAAAATGAGAGTAAATCAATATGGAAACGAGAAATAAGAAGCTCACAATAGTCGTACCCGAAAAGCTCCTTTCAGGTAAAGAATTGCTTGGCTACCCACCTCCACTTTCTCGTCCTTTGTTTTTTTTGTTTTTTTGTTTTTTTTTCTCTCTTCACCTCAAGAACCTCCCGAGCTTCTCTTCCCTGCTCCTTCTATCCCGCCTCTTTCTTCTCTTCCACACTTCCACCTATCTCCCTGCTCCAACCATCATCTTCTAAAGTTTCAACCACCACCATGGTAATGGTCACATCCTCCCCCACGTGTCCCACGCTGCTTGCCTCCTCCAGCATGAGGCCCCCCCACTTCAAAAATGAGAAATTTTCAAACTCTCGGGTGGTGTCCACAAAGGAGTCTACAGATATATTTGAATATTATACTTAACAAAAATAAATTTCTATGATATTATAATTTACATTATAAGTAAAAACAATTATATTAAAAAAAATCTAATATACACCTCAAAGTATACACAATGTTTACAAGGCAACAAGACCAAAAAGAAAAGGGAGAGCAAAAAATCACCTTCTTACTTACATCCCAACTAATCAATGAAATCGAAAATGGACCACGATGTATAACATACATGCACCATAACCCAATCCGAAAACATGCACAAAAAAAACCGTAAAATAACTTGATTCGTTAATTCAATATCTTTAAAGACTCTTCTGTTTCTTTCCTTCCATAAGATCCAAAATAATCATAAAGAAACTGCATTGCACGCCTTTTTTCCTTTTCTTTCCAATAAAGGAGTCATTTCATCTAAGTATGATTTCCTTGATATAAATTATAATGCATCTGGATGCAAACCACTTAAAAAAAATGAAATCTCACTCCATGTTTAGCATTATGTAAAAACCACTATAATTTATAATTTAGTAGGTAATTTTTATTTCTTTGTTAATAATATTTATGATTAAAATATTTAAAACCTATAAATAAAAAATATATATTATTTTATATTGTCAACTATATAATTTAATTTGAAATTAATTCAGGGATTACCTATTCAACCTCCTCTTGATGGTTTTAGTCCATTAAGATTATACAAAAACTGCTTTGAATTAAAATTAAAATATTCAAATTTTATCAATAGAAAAACTCCAATTAGCAGCATGAATGAAATACCATAAATGCCTTCTTCACCAATATGACTCCCAAACCCTGATGCTATTCAGCTTAGGAGGAAGAGGAAAGAAAGACAGAATTTTAACATCTGCCATATGAGGCGTATAGGATATGGGACAAGAATTGGATGTATTTTTATTCACTTACTTTTGTTCATTAAAATGAAGATTTAATTAAAAAAAATTCATTAAAATTTATGACAACATGTGATAACTTAGAAAACAAATATCTCTAAAAAAATGGTTTTACAGCAGCTTGCTTTCAACAATTAAAATTCCCAAGAAACAAACAATCCCTTCTCTTGAGTGAAGCACATAACATACGTTTATAAGTGTATATCATGCTCTAAAAGTTGGGTTAGAAAAAAGGTACACCTTGGCTACTGGTTCAAGAGTAAGGATGATGTCTATGGCGATCCTTCTCCCTTGAAGAATAAGAGGAGCTGTGGTAGTCCCGATCTGTAAATGAGGGAGAGTTAGAATTTATATGAATTAAAAAGCACTAAGCAAAGAAAAAAAAATATGTCAAATAAAAATAATTTTCTCATGTTTGAATTTATTATTAATACGACTTTCTTTCCCTAGTACTTTCATTCAAATTTTTCAGAAACTAAACACGACCTTCGTAAGAATGTTAAATGCATACCTCGAGATGAGTGACGCCTTGATTTCTCTGAATGCCCTCCTGCACCAGTAGTGAACATCAAATCCACAAAACAAATATTGTGATAAATGACTACATTTCTGGACTTTCGACCATGTATACATGTAAGGAAAGAAAAGATTACTCTCAAACTAACCTCTATCCTTAGACCGATGTTTTCTATCCTTCACCTTCTCCCGGTCCTTGTCAATCTCATCACGCTCCCGTTCCCTATCAGAATCCCTTCCTCTATCACGGTCCCGTGCTTTTGCTCTTTCCCTTTCCCTGTCTCTGTCTCTGTCCCTGTCCCTTTCTCTCTCCCTTTCCCTCTCCTTGTTCCTTTCCCCACTTGCCTCTGTTCTATGCTCAGACTTGGATGGTATGGGCTCTTCTCTACCCTCTCCCTCCACAGCCATGCTCTTGGGATCATCATCACCCTTTTTGGATTCCTTCAACATGTCAAGGGCTTGTTTTACCATTGAATTCTTGGACCCACCTGATTCTGGATTAATCAACGTGGAAGCTGCTTTGGGAGTGACAGTATCATTATTAGCCGATGGGCCACTCTGCAAAACTTCCTGCAAAATAACAATTGTCCACATCAATAATATAATTCCATTTTGTTATTTGGAGGGGGTCCTGCAATCAATTAACAGCATCCAATAATGAGTAAAACTTCTGCTACTCTTGCCGTCGTTAACCTTTCTCTAGGCACAGGCATAGCTGGCAGGTACAATGGTTCACCAAAAAGAGCAGCACAACTATTCACCTGTTTTCTCTTCATTTTCCTTCAGTATTTTTTTTTTTTTTTTTTTTGAGAAAATGTCAAAGTAGTGCCTGCCCTACTGATGTATGAAATGCTGTGATTTTGGGAAGTCAGCTCATGCATAAATTGTTGACAGAAAAACATAATTACAATAAGTTAAGCAGATGGAAAATAACAAGGGGAAAATCAGAATCACCTTTGAAACTGGCTGAGTTTGTGAATCTCGTGACTTGTTAGAAGATGTGAAAGAATCTCCATCCTTACATACTGGGATATGCTGTGCCTTTGGAAGGCTGTACAGATGAGCCAGGACTCTGCAAACCTCATCAATTGCAGACTTCTCTGCATCAAATACCTCCCACCACGGTTCATTCTCAGGAAGGGGTACTTGAAACCTACGAGCGGCCGCATATACAACCCCACAAGCCACCACCTCACTCTTAAATTGAACACATAAGGTTGTGCGCAAGCTGTTCAAAGGAGAACAAACACATAATTCAAGAAACAGCATATTGAACCGGACTACAACTTCTAGTGAAAGACAAGATACAAACGAGGACAAATACCATTAAAGCACCACAAACCATTCAGGGAATACAACTCGTGTTAGGTTTACCCTATTTTTCTAAATTATTCTAACTCTGAGGATTTATGTGTCCTATTTCATAATTACATTTTACCTAGAGAGTGCAGTTCTGATATGGGCCATCACATCTTTTCTCAATTCATTCCAGATCCTTTTAGCCTTGCCTTCCATAAAGTCTTCATTGAATATTGCACCTCCAATTAAAACCATATCATTCTTTATTGGCATATGAACATCAGTTTCTATTACACATGATCAAACATGTGTCACATCCTCTCCACCTGAACAAGGTTGAAGCTCCATCTACTTCTAACAAATCTGTTCATGTCTAGTTCAATATTCTCCTGTTTTGCAACAGACTTATTTAAACATTCTATCTTCCTTATGCTCATTTGAGCTATACTTGTTTATCCCTCCTTCAATTGTTCACATGCAGCAACATGCATACAAGTCCACCATGTCTTCATCTGGCATATTTTTGTGCTCTTTACTTTTTCTCACCACGATATTTCTTGAGAGGCTGCATCATATGCTGTCTCCGCAGCTAGAAAGACCAGGAGGAGATCATTCTTCTTCCCCAAAGTTTTTGTTGTCACTTTAAAACTGACTTGAAGCAAGCTGACTTTCTAAAAAAATTTTAATCTTATTTCTTTTCGTTAGCCGAGCTCAACTTTTCTATTCTAGAGAATTAAAACAGAACTTGTAATTTTGATGTCTTTACTTTTTTAATATATATATTTTTAAAATTTTTCTTTGTGGGTGGGGGAGCCCAAGGGATCAGAAACAAACAATTCATAAAATGAATTTTTAACTACAGGAAGGACGAGCCATCCTTCAAGGAAAATACAGCATCTAACAAAAGGAATACACATGTCAGAAAAAAGAAATGACAAAAGAAGACACTAAAGGGCTACAACCCAAGGCAGGCATAAAATCCCCTACAAGAGTTGAAGGATTCTAACTGCAAGGCAACACACTGCCAAAACGGGCATGAAACCCTCAAGGTTTGTTCACCAGAAAGAAGAAAATGGAAAAAGAAATTCTAAGTTGAAGCAGTCAAGAGTATTGTGATAATTTTGCAAATCATTTAAAATGAAAGCTAATGTTAGAGGTTATTTGAGTCTTATATAAAATTCAGGAAGTTTTTCCTTGCTAACAATATCTCAGTATAAGTTCTTATACTTCTAAACTTTCAAGTTTCCCTTAATTTACAGTTTAATTTGATTAGAAGTTCCTGTACTTTTTCCAGTGATGAGAGGTTTAGGAGTTCTACAAGAGAACACAATATTGTGTTCTAATAGGCTACTGTATAGAATTTTTTGGTTCTATCGAGTTTTTAGGTTGTTCTAAAGCTTAAAAAACAAACCTAATAATGTAAGACGGAAATAGAATGAATAATAATAATTTTTCTGACTTTGCAACCTTTAATAATGAGATTTTATAGTTTTATCTTTTATGTGAGTATCTTATAAGGTCTTTTTCTTTAATAAGTGAGTAAGAAAATATTGTTAACAACAATATTGTGAGTTCTCTTGTGAGTTCTACAAGAGAACACAATATTGTGTTCTAATAGGCTACTGTATAGAATTTTTTGGTTCTATCGAGTTTTTAGGTTGTTCTAAAGCTTAAAAAACAAACCTAATAATGTAAGACGGAAATAGAATGAATAATAATAATTTTTCTGACTTTGCAACCTTTAATAATGAGATTTTATAGTTTTATCTTTTTTGTGAGTATCTTATAAGGTCTTTTTCTTTAATAAGTGAGTAAGAAAATATTGTTAACAAAAGGAATAGAAGCTATACGCCACAGTACACAGAACCTATAAAATGGGTGCCACAAGGCAAAAACAAAACAAGGGGAGAAAACAAAAGATCACAGCTCCCACTCTCATCTAGAGCCCATCCAATCTACAAAATAAATTAAATGCATTAAGGCTTCCCCAATGTACAAACTAACCCAAGATACAAGATTACCAAGGAAAGTGCAATTTAGCTCTTGAACCGCCAGCACCTTCCTTTCGAACACCCTTTGGTTCCTTTCCGTGCAAATTGTCTAGACCATATGGGAGTAGCTCTCCAAACCTTCTTATATTTTCTCCCCACAAAGGAGTCATGCCAACTTAAAAGAGTTGGCTTGACTGTAGAAGAAAGGAGCCAAACAATGTCAAACAAAGAAAATAGAATATGCCAAAGAACCCTTAATTCAGTGCAATGAAGGAGGATGTGATCTATCGATTTCTCTTCACCTTTGCAAAGGATACATTTGTACACCTATGGCCACCCTATCTTTTGAAACTCCCAGGTCAACACCTTGCCCCAACTAGCTTCCTAAAAAAAAAAAAAAATTGCTTTTGATTTTTTTCTTTTTTAGGATAAGTAAACAGGAGCAAATATATTAAAAAGAAGCGTCAAAATAGCAACTCAAGGTATACAAGATAAATACACCCACTCCCACACAGTTGAAACAAAAAAAGCTACCAAAATGGAGGTATAAAAACATCCCCACCCTCATCGAGAGCCCAACCAATCAATGAAACCAATTAGTGTCGAAGAATCATCCTTTATAAACAACTTAGTCTCTGACCAAAGAAAACAAACAAAAGAACTTCTTAATCTTTGGATGGAAAGCACGTCATCTTCAAAAGCAATTCAATTACTTGCCTTCCAAACTATGCAAAAGATGCATAAAGAGCTTGCTCTCCAAACTTCCTTTCTCTTTTTGCCCACAAATGACCCATCCCAACCCAAGAGCATTGACCTAGCTGAAGAAGGAAGCACCCACGACACCCCAAAAATAATAAAGAACATCTCTCATAAAGCCCTTGTCTTAACACAATGAAGAAAGATGTGATCTATAGACTCTTCATGCATTTGGCAAAGATAACATCTATTCGCTAAGGTTCATCCTCTTTTCTGGATTTGGTCCAAGGTTAGAGCTTTTCCCCACATTGCTTCCCAAATAAAGAAGCTCACTTTCGGCTGCACTCAAGACTTCCAAATGATTTTCATTGGGAAAGAATCTAGAGAACTTGACTCTAAGGCTTTGTAGAGAGACTTAACTAAGAACTTGCCACTTTTTGTCTCCGTCCAAAGCACCCTATCCTCCTTATCCCTCTGCACTATCTTCCCATTCAGACATAATAAGAAACTCTCCACCTCATCCACCTCCCAACCATTGAATGGTCGAAAGAAGAGAAGGCTCCAAATCCCCCCTCCATCAGAAAAACTCCAAACATCCTTAGATACGGCAAGAGCATATAAAGTGGGAAATGAATCACACAAAGGTATAGCCCCACACCTTTTATCCTTCCAAAATTTCACCCTCCACTCATTACCAACCACAAAGGAAAGTCTATTGCTAACCAAGTGTCACTCCTTCCTAATTGTTTCCCATAACCTTACACCATACTCATCCCTTACTTCCCGAGAACACCAAACTCCTTGTTTCTCCCCATAGTCCCTCTTGATCACTTGACTCCAAAAGGCCCCTCTCTCGTTCCAAAAAACTCGCTTTTGATGGGACCCAATAATTCCAAATGATAGCATCTGGGAAAGGAATTGCCTGTGCAAACTCTAGAATGGAGTATAAAGACTTAATAGAAATGGCCCCATCCTTGGCATTCATTCATATCATTCTATCCTTCACTACCCTTTTCATTAACTTCCCTTGAAACCTTGAGATAAATGCCTTTACATCATCAAACTCATAATCATTCAAATGTTTGCCAAAATGAGGATCCCAATGGCCCCCTTACCCAAATCATCCCAAACATCTACCACCCATGCAACTTTGGCAAAGCTAAGCCATACAAGGAGGGGAAAAATCATACAAAGGGGTTCACCCCCGCACCACCTATCCTTCTAAGACATCCTCCTCCCATACCCTATAACCAACTAAGTCTGGTTGGCTCCCATTGTTTCTTAATGTTCTTCCAAACTCCTACCCCATACCCCTTCCTCACTTTACAAGAAGAGCAAACCCCCTCCCTTCCATACTTCCCTTGAATGATCCTTTTCCAAAAAGCTTCTCCTTCAAAAGCATATCTCTAGTGCTAATTTCCTATGGACGCCCTATTTTTAGTGAAGAAAGGATTTTGATTCTTAATCGCCCCTTTTTTTATCCCTGCAAACAATCAACCATTTCATTAAATGCATCTTTTTCTTGAAAAGCTCCTCCTCCCAAAATCTCTAAATCTTCACTAGCCTCAATTTGACATTTCTAAGCATGTCAAATAGACACACAAATAAATAGGCAAACTGGATAAGGTACTCTGAATTAGGGTCAACCTTCCCCCTTTTGAAATATATTATCTTTTACACAATGAAGGTCTTCTACAGAATCTTTCTTCCACACTATCCCACACTGCCTCTACTCTAAATGGAGCCCCTAAGGTAAGACTCTAAGGTTTATCTATCTTTTTCTTCCCTCTCTCTCTCTCTCTCTCTCTCTCTCTCTCTCTCTCTCTCTCTCTCTCTCTCTCTCTCTTTTCTTTTCTTTTTTCTTGATTTACATTCTTTACTTCTACCATTTTTTGATAAGTCTAAAGTAATGCAAAAACTTTCTTTACTTCTACCATAAACCCTACCTCCCCACTATTCTTCATTTACTTCCTTTACTTCCCCTATTCTTTCTGTAAAGCCTAAAAAGGTGAAGCCATATTCCATCTTTTAATTGATGGTAGGTACTTACCATAGGATTGTTTGTTGTTATGCCTAGTTGGGACTCTCTTAATAAAATTCTTTATTTGCCAATTTAAAAATGGAACTCGAATCCAAGAATCACAAATTAGCAGTACATATAAACTAATTATTTACATGGATGAATACAAACACATATTTGTTTTATTTATATACTCTGCTGTGAATGTACCTATCATTTGCAAGATTCCAAGCTTCTTGTCTCAATTCTGGAGGAGTTTTGAGGGTGGCAAGGTAGTTTGATATGAATTTATGAGGATGCTCCACATGACAAATAAAACCCATCTCTTTCAAAATGTGCCTTTCAGTTCTGCTCAAATCAGTCTTCAATTCTGCATATTTCTGTTAACAAAAAGTAAAGATAAGCACACGATTTAGGAAGAAAACACATCAGGACTTCTAATAAATAAAATATACAATCTCAGACTTGTGTAACCAATATAGATTCAAAACCTTAGAAAATGGGTCCAAGTGCACAACGGGTAAGTTCTCCCTCCTGCATTCCATTCTGTGGAAAACAATGAGGACTTGCCTTGCTTTTCTAGGGCTTTCCTCCAGCTTTGATGCTAGCCAAACACAACTAGCAGCAACTCTCTACACAAAGAAAAAAAAAACGGAAGGAACAAAGAATTATGTTCCACACCAGTACTATATTAAGAAAAAATAGAAGAGAAAGCATAAAGATATAGTGTTGTTCTCAATTGAGCTACGCCCTAAAAAATGTAAATTAAACTTTCAAATTTTAGAAATTCCATTACTTGATATCAAAGAAAGCAAAGACCTCTTAAAAATCCAGATGTTTGGTCTAGTGGAGGTCAGTTTCCCTAGAAAAGAAAGATAGTTAGGAGGAGGGATAAACCTTCACATTGAAACGGGCAAATGACTTCTTGCAGTAGAAGCGATGGAACAAAACCTGGCCAGTGGCCATTACTGCTTGAGGTCTGACATGATAAGATTAAGGTAGGCAAACAAGTGGAAAATAGGAGATATGAGAATTGCATGTAACAACTGCATTTTTATAAAAAATAAAAATAAAAAATAACAAAAATATAACAGGATACAGTCTCAACAAAATGCCGCTTTCTTGGATGAGATCGCAACCATAAATTCTAAGGGTTGTTTCAGTTGCTTCATCTATACCATCTTTCCTAGAAGGTGAGTTCTTTAGCTGCTCATCGGTTAGGTAGAATGTGTCAATTGCCGTGTAAATCATAGTTGATAACTGAGATAGGCAACCTTGAATAAACTGTCACAAAGAACCCATCAAATTTCAATATTTCAATATAAACAAAACCCATATAAATTGATAAAAACAAAAAAGGAGGGGGGTGGGGACCATAGTTTTAAAAGGTGCACTTTAAGTGTGCATAGGCTCAAGGCGCAACTATTACCTAGTTATGGTGCATCACTTGCCAAGACATGTAACCCATTGAAGAGGAGTGTCTTATTGACTTTACTCTTCAATTTTAAATGCTTTTATTCTTGAAATTTTTAACTGTATATTGAAACTTGCATAACTTCATTATTTTTTTATTGAATGCTTCTTTTAAATGTTTGGAATCTAAAATTTTTTATTGATTGGATTAGATTTTGAATCGTATTTTATAAGATTGATATGCATCCCAGGTCACATTTCACTTCAATCAAGAGCACGTCTTGCGTTGCGCCTTGCACCTAAGTTATAAGAGACTTTTGCATCTCAGGTGCGCCTTGTGCCTTTTAAAACTATGGTGGAGAGGGCACCTGTGACTATTTTCCTAGATAATGTCAACAACTCAATATAGCTCAAAGAGAACAAACAATAATTTAACCAGCAAGAGTTCCTTTCTTAGCTGCTCTTGGTTTTTCAATTCAAACAAATTTTCCTTAAAAGTAGATTTTAAAATTTTGAATAGTTTGGGACCAGGAAAAGGAAATTTCCGCTCAACTATGCTACAACTATTTGGCTTGATTAATACAAGTTTCTAAAATTTTTTATATTTGAAAACAACTTAGAACTTAAGGCCTGTTTGGTTCCTGTTTTCAAGAATTGTTTTCTGTTCTTGAAAACAAAAAACACAAAAAACTTATTTGGGGAAGGGGGTGTATTTTTGTTTTTTGTGTTTTCTGTGTTCTCAAAAACCACTTTTTTGAAAACAATAAAAAGATGTTTTCATTATTTTTTCAGTTCGAAGAATAGATTGCTTTTCGTATTTTTTCTTCCTTTTTTTTGTGTTTTCTTAGCTGTTTTTTGTGTTTCCACAAAGGTGAGCTTCACCCAACCACCACACCTTCACCCACAAACCCTTTCTTCTTCCTTAAATTATTGAAATTAATATACTTACACATGGTGACAAAGTCATCATTTGTTTAAGAAAATATAATTGGTGTAAAAATTTCAAAATGAAATAATTTTTAAAAAAATTTTAAATGAATTGTGCATATGAAAATTATTTATATATTTATAATATCAAGTTAATGAAAGAAAATACTTTATCAATTAAAAAAATAACTTTCAAACATGTTTTTTGTTTTACTTCTTCTAAAAAACTTTTTTATTAACTCAACCAAACATGTTTTTTTTATTTTTGAGAACAAAAACTGTTTTTCAGAATTCAGTTCTCAAAACACAATTTTTTTAAAAAAAACACAAAAAATTGTTCTTAAAACTGTTCTCAAAAACTGTTTTCCAAAACAGTTTTCAAAAATAGCAACCAAACAAGCCTTAAGATTCAAAATTTAGTTAGCGTTTCTTTTCTTGGAAACCAAATAGAGGTATCCCAAAACAAATTTTAGTTGAACTTTAAGACGACAAAATAATTCATTAATTAATGAAATAACATGCATTAAAGATATTAAATTGTTGTTAATAACTTTTGCTTTGGTTTGTGTGTTCTCGGCTTCAATGAGAAATCCTCTCCTAGAATGGAAATTCAAGGGACTAAAGGAGAAGAAAAGAGCAGTTTGGCGGATGGCTCCGATTTACTTATTTGGGGAGAGTGCAACCAAAGAATCTTCAAAGACGAAGAATTGTCATACCAAAGGCTGAGGGTTCTCTTTTTCGGATCCCTTGTGGAATGGTCCAAACAGTTGTTGGATTTGGAGATCCCCTCTCATCTGAATTTTCTAGAGACTATTTATTGTGGCTAGTCTTACTCTTTTCTAGGTTTCTTCTTTCTTTTCTGGTGCTTGGGTTGTTGTTTTTTTGTGCAGCTTGTATACATTGGGTGCACCCCCTTTTTTTGGCGCTTCTTATTATAAGCTTTTGTCTATAAAATAAATAAATAAATAAAAAGATTAGATTGAAAAGACAAGAAAATTGCAAACTCATGACCTCCATAAAACCATATCAAATAAACACCACATAGAATAAAAAACATTACAAGAAAGAACAACAGGTATTCTGATAACAATTATTTAAAAATAAAGAAAGAACGAAAGAAAGACATATATACAATTTATAAGCACCAATATACCTTCCATTTTGTGTTTTGCAATCAGAGGTTCACGGTGCATGCATGATGTAGTTATGTTATTTTTCAAGGTAGACTAATCGGAGCTATTTGGGGTAAGTAATACTAATCCACTTAACATTGTACTATCCAATTTTTGGAGTTGTGTATTTTATCCCAACTATTTGGAATATGATACTAATAGTTTTAAGTGAAAGGCTTTCGAAGGTGGTTTTCAGGCGTGCCTTGAAGCACTGGCGTGGCAAAAATGCCTCAAGGCAGTGAAGAAAAACCGAAACTCCAGAAAGGATCTCGCCTTTCGCAATGTGGCTAAGGTGTGCATTAGATGCACCTTTTACGCGCCGAGATCCATAAAAGAAATTCAAAATAAATAAAAAAATTTGATCCACAACATCTATGTTAGCTTTTCTGCCTAAATGCATTCAAAACGATTAGCTTTCTAGATGATCCTTCTAGAACATGGTGATTATAAGAATCTTTCTAGTTACTTCGCTCTCTATTTCTATTTGAGAGAATCCTGAGGAAAAGCATTTTGTTTCCACTGAGCTAAAACAATATTTTGATGTCTCTAGTAAACCAAAGACATCCTTTACTAGCTAGTTTGCTTCAATTGCCCCTCTACAAATACAAACAAACTTAGAATTGAAGATTTAGTTACGATTAGAAATCCACTTTTCTATCTTCATCCATGGATGCTTTACTCACGCTCATTCAATTGGAAGTATTGATCCAATTCATAAAAATTATGTTTCGTGATTTTATAATCCAATTTCCAAATTTCATACAAGTCATGAGAATGTGTATTCTTCCTCGAATCCATCATTGAGAGGTAAAGGATTACGCCTCTGTGGGTCTTTGTGACTCAGGTGGCCTAGTTGGAAAAAAACAAAAATTGAAGAAAATATCAAAATTTTAACCCGAAAATCCCATGGATAGTGGGTGAGAACTGAGAATAGAGAAAAAATGGAAGAAAAACCTTGGCTTCTCACTCAGACAACACCCTCTTACTCCAGTGACACCGAATCTGCCTCGTCTCAGCAATCTGTACGTTCTCCATCTCGCCTCTTCCCTTTCTCCTTCATCCTTCCTACTTTCTTCTCTGTCCAAGCCTTCTCCACTACGACCATTTTTTATTTTTTATTTTATCATTTTCTTGTTTTTACATTTTACCTCTCCATCAGCTTACATCTTGTTTTATTGGGTATTATACTTTTACATATCTATTACAAAAATTAGGGTCTTTTAAAGCTTTGAGGGTTACGCCTCGACTTACCTACCGGATTAGCCTCAATAATGGATAGTTCATATATATATATGGAAGCAGTAATTTCAGGTCCCAATTGGGATTTTAGGGATTTCGTTTCTGAATTGCAAATTTCACAAAGGACTTTCAATTTTCCAGCCAAGTTTCGATATGTAACCCATCAAAGAAACTTTAGGGTTTAATCAAGAACAAACAAAGACAATCCAAATAGGAACAAAATCAATAAGAAGAAAAGTAAATCATTTTAGCAAATAGAAAAGGGGAAGTCACAGACTCACATGATGGAAGGAGGCGATTCCGGGAGAGACGCCACGGACACAATGAACGGCAAAGAAGCCTTGCCGGCTTCGATATGTTTCGTGGGGCAAACAGTCGCAGAGGTGCGACGGTGGCCGGGTTATGACGGCGAGTAGCAGCCAGATGTCAGCGGAAGACGGTGAAGAAAAGGAGCGGAGGAAAGCTGAAGGCAGAAGAAGCGTACCATCGAAATTAGAAGCTGGAGGCAGAACTTCTAAGCTTTGCCAGCTTTCAATTTTATAATATTTTAAATAAATTATTATTATTATTTTATAAAATAATATTGCGCAGTTTTAAAAAATTATTAAAAATAAAATAATATTGTTCATTTTAAAAATTATTAGTGTGAGATTTTAAAATATTATAATTTAAATTTAAAAATATCATTATTCATTTTTTTAAAATATATAATAATAATATTTATTTCAAAAATTAACAATTAAGTTAGATATATGGGTCTATAGAATAGGTAAAAAAAAAAAGTCAAATAAAATTATTTTTGAAATTAAAGAAAAAACACTAAGGTGGTGTTTGTTTTTTTGGCTTTTTACTAAAAGTAATTTATTTTCAGAATTTAGGTTATTTGTTTTTCTAGTTTCTCATGACTTATTATAAATTTTTTACTAAATAAAAAAAATAACATATTGATTTTTTTTTACTTTTTAATACTTAATGAAAATAAAATAATACAAAAACAAACAATCTAATATTTAATACTATTAAGCATTAAGGTTTTATTTAGAATTAAGTAAAAAAACAAACACCACCTTAGTCATTAAATCAATTACTAACCATCTGAATTGAGGGTTAGATCTAAGAACCAGAAAGTTCTACAAGAATGCACCCCCCTCCCACTCCTTTTTTTTTTTCATTCAAGACTAAAGCAACTTAAACTATAGACCTCGATCAAGTTTAGGAAATGACATGGGATACTCAACTAGATACATTTTGCGGTATAATAAATAGCCAAATAGAAGAAAATGTATTATTTTCTAAAAAATAAATAAAAATAATATAATCTTTTTAAAAATTATAAAATTAGTTAAAATTGAATAATTAATTTTTTTTTATTTTCAATATATTTACATTTAAATATTATACATATTTTATTTAATAAATTTTAAAATATTAATACATTTATATTTATGCATGATTTAATTTAATAATATGAAAAATAAAGAATAAAAAATAAAAAAATTATTGATTTTTATTGTATATATATATATTTAATTTTTTATAATTATTTTTAATTTTAATAATATATAATTTATATATTTATCACATCACCAATTCAATTACAATTTAACTGTCAATCTTATTATTAAACTTATCGAACCAATTTTTAAAACATTGATTTCGCATCAACTCTGAACCTTATTCAGACAAAATCATAGGTAAAACTTTCATTTATTTTTTTCTTTTGTTTAGTATATAAAACTTAGGGCTAACAATTTTTTTTTTTTATTGAAGTTAGGGACAAGGATAAGGGTAGGATAAGATTGAAAGATAAAGGGCAAATTGGTTTTGCTTTCTATTGAGATTTATACTTTTACTAAAATAATTATTTCTTTTCAAATTTTAGTAAAGTAATTTCAGTGTTTCATCTTATATGTATTATAAAAGTGGCACAAATTATCAAAATTTTAACTGAGGTATCTATATTTCTTTTTGTTTTTTCCCATATACAATCCTTGTAATTTCATCAGCTATTAGGCATAGGCATTTAATTTGCCTGAAATAAAACATGAGAATTTTCCCTTTTCTCTTATCCTATGAGCACCTTTTCAATCCACATATTTGAAGATCAGCTCACAATACACACAAACACAACATCAATGTGCTTGGTGGTTCTCAAAATTCTCATGAATAGGGTTTCCCAAGAAAAAAAAGCATAAGCATTATAAGAATGACTTCCCAAAGAAATGGAAAGAGACACAGGCATTCCAACCCCATCTTAAAAACTCATCAACTCTATATTCATAAGAAAATATGAAACATTGATACAAAAATTAGTGTTCAATAGGCTTAATGAGACTTGAAATCACAATGGGGAATCCACCCAAGTCCTAGTCCAATTCCAATCCCAATGTAGATTCAAATTCAAACTTAGATCTAATCAGTAATATAGAATCAAATCTCTAGGGAAAAAGAAGGGGGATAAAATGGAGATCATGGTCCAATTAATTGATATCTCATATTGCTTAAGTGAGAATCTTGAGCAGTGTAAGCTTTTAGTCATAAGATTCTGGGAAGGAAAGTGCAGTAAAAAAATACTGGTTACACACCTTTACAATATGAGGTAGAAAACACAACAGAGACTGGTATCTAAACCCTGAACCTAAACAAGGATTTCTTTCAGTAGTTTGAGAACAATAGAATTGTGCATAACTTGCAATGGACTGGCCATTAAACTGCCAATGAAACCATATAAAAAGACAAGTCAGTAACATAGAGACTATCTGATAGACAAGCAGTGAGGGACAAGATCACAACTATATTAACTAAAGTCATCATCTTTGCTTTTGTAGGTTCATTGGGTTTGAAGCACAACTGAAGCCAGAACAAACGGCAAGCTTCTGCTAGAGAGCCCTGGGGATTAGAGACCACTCAAAAACATCTGCATGACAAAATGAACCACAAAATGCTACTCCAATATATTTCCAGCCCAGCCTTTAAAGATGCTCTTGCTTGACCCTATGACAGAACTTCCCATGAGTACTGTTGAACCGTTTCAGTATGCTAAGTAGCGATATTTTGCCATGCATTGTCCTCATTGGTAGTTAGAATGGAAATAAGGTTTTCATTTTAAGAAGAATATGACTATCCAAGACTGACTTGTACAAGCAGAGGGAAAAAAAATAGATTCCTAAAGAGGACCAGCAATATTTGAACATGATCGGTGCCATCACGAGTGGTAAAATCATAGTTTGAACTCAGTATGTTTTATCTAAAATAACAGTTTGACCAGTAGGAAGAATAAATTTGTAGCCAAATAATGGTAGCTTTGATTTGAAGCTTTTATAAGCATAACAAAGAATATGTCAGTTGGGTCAGTAGAAATATGATAAAAGCATAAATGGATCAAAAGGAATTGTGAGAAACTAGAAGTGGCACCAATTGAGGAGAAAGAAGAAGTGAAACTTTCTTATGATGGTTCAATCATGTGCTTCTACAAAGAAGGTCAACGAATGATGCAGTATGGAGGAGTGATTTGACTCAAGTTAGATGCTCTATCAGCCAAAATGAGGAGACATGATGACACACGGGGGAGGATATTGCTAATAGATAGAGCTGAATGACAGAGAAGGATTCATGCAGCAGACAAATAGCTGGATTAAGTTGACTTGTCTTCTAATGGAAGAGAACCCTCTGGACCACCTCATCCCCTGAATATGCGCCAGACACCTCCAAAATGTTGACATGACAGTTGCTTCTCTAAATCTTTCTTGAAACCTGTTACATGATTGTGTCAAGTATCTGTTAGTTCACATTTCAACTCTGTAATTAATACCTTATTGGCAAAAAATTGCATTCTACATGTTAGGAAAAGTAAAATAGGTAAAAATGATATTCATTTTCTTAGCTACTATATGTTGTGTCATCATACAAGACAAGGTTCAGCCAGTTTTTGAAGAAAAATAGAAAACTAAGATAGAAGAAAGCGAGGAAAATCATACTGGAAGGGCTGTAAAGAAATTAAGCTAGAACAGGTTTTCAATAGCATATTTGCATCATTTAATTGGCCACATGTTGGCTCAAATTTTTAAGGTAAAGCAAGAAAAGTTAACAGGCCGATTTCACTCCAAAATCCCTGACTTGCACACTAAGAAAGCCTACCAATCTGATCCTTTAAGTACAAGTTCAAAGATATTGCAAATTGGTTGACATCTTAACCAAGTCACAATGCTCAAACACTGAAATTGATACACCTTATTATGAAATTGAATCAAATATACAGCTTTGACTTTGACTGGATAAGGAATGTCAGAAGAGATAACTGTTAGAAGACTGGATTATTTGCATGCTACCAGTCCGCACAATAAGAACCAGAAGCCTATTATATTATCAAAGATTATGCAGAAACTTTGGTGCCAAAAGATTATGTGGCAAACGTGGGGGACTTCCACTTCACCTTTGAAGTAGAGAGGCGTTCAAGAGAATTGGAGAGAGCTGTGGGGGTTTCATAGCTGTTGATGAGGAGACAACTTTCTTTTCACAGTTGCAGTGGGCTCGTATCTTGGTGAGAACCTCTGGGAAGAATATGCCAGGTTCATTGCACGTAGTAGCCGGGAATTTTTGCTGGGCGGTTAGTCTGTGGTGGGAAACTCCCCCTTGGGTTTCTCAGGTAGTGTCGAGGTCCGCCTGGCATAAAGATGAGGGATGGGAGGTCAGGGATGAAGGTGGGGGTGATGCACACGCTGGTGTTAGCGTGCGGGATTTTCAAATTGGAAACCAGTCTTGGGGGTCAGATGAGCAGGTTGAGTGTGGCAGAAGGCATAGGGCTGCAGCGGGTGTAGGGGGCAGGCTGGCTAGTGCAGCTGATTTGGACTCAACCGTGAGTGGGCCTGGGCCTAGGACAGTAGGTTGAGAGGCTTACAAAGAAAGAGGCTATATGGACTTAAGTGGTGGAGTGGAATGGGCCAAAGGCCCAATTCCTGTCAGTCCAATGGAGGCGGGCCTGGGCGACAACTCATTAGGGCCTCTTGGGCCCACTTTTAATAAGGCCCTCACGAGCATATTGAGGAGACCTTCCTCTTCTAGGGCTCTCTCTGAGCCCATGGGGGGTGCTATGGGGCTAGAAATGGAGCTCCTAGCCGTTGAAGATGTCGTCACCGGGGAGTCGCTTCCTAGTCATCTGAAGTTCACTGACGAGGCTTTGTTGGAGGCATCCAGGTATCCCGCTGTTCCCAAAATCTCTTCTTTTTCTTTGGGGCTTCGGGGTTCTTCTTCTTCTACTCCTTTTTGGGGGCCCGACGAAGATTTAGTGGTGTCAAATGAGGTTTCGAGTGGAGCGGAAGGGTCAGCGGAAGGGGCGATGGGCCAGATTCCGCTGCGAGTGGTGCGGACTGAAGATGTTTTGGTACTCAGTGGCTGGAATGAGCCTCCTTGGGGTTCGATTGACAGTGTTAGTGCGAATGAGCTAGCACTTGTCCCGGTTGGGTCGGATTTTGCGAGTCCTTTAGAGGAAAGGATTGACTGTTTCTTGGAAGAGGGGGGGTGGGATGAAGGGTGGAGCTCAAGCTGTCTTGCGAAGTTCAGTTGATGCCTGGGTATGCCGACGGAAGGTTTTTAAAGAGGAAATTTTGTATCTCTTGAGGAGGATGAAGGGGAGAATTGATCAAAAGGGGCAGGACGAGGTGTCTAAGAAGATGAATTTAAAATCTTCAAAATCCAGTAGGGAACTCAAGTTGGAGTGGACAATAAGCTATAAAAAAACTAAAATGGGTACTAGTGTGGGTATTTTTGAAGGGATTTTTGGATCGGGGTGTAAATGAAAATAAGGATTTTATCGTGGAATGTTAGAGAGGCTAATGACAGAGATAAAAGAAAGATCATTAAGTCAGTCATAAAATCCCAAAGAGTGGACGTGGTTTGTTTACAGGAAACTAAATTAAAGAAATGACTACGAGGCTTGTTCGTATTCTAGGGGTGCAGCTAGAGGTATTCTGGTGTTTTGGGATAACACAATGGTGGAGTTGGTTGATTTGGAAGAAGGGGAATTCTCAATTTCGTGTCGGTTCAAAAATTGTGTGGACGGAATGGTGTGGGTGTTCACTGGTGTGTATGGGCCGGTATGCAACAGGGATAGAGAGGATTTCTGGGAGGAGCTTGGGTCAATAAAAGGTTTATGGAGTGACCCATGGTGTGTGGGAGGGGATTTCAATTTAATAAGATATCCAGAGGAGCGTAGTAGGGGAGGAGGGCTTACTGCTTCAATGAGAAGATTTTCAGAAGTGGTAGAGGATTTGGAGTTGAGGGATTTTCCTTTGAAGGGGGGTCCTTTTACCTGGAAAGACAGTTTGAATAACCAATCCCAGTCTAGGCTTAATCGGTTTTTAGTGACAGACAATTGGGATAGCCTTTTCAATGGGGCTATGCAGGGAGTTCTTCCCAGACCAGTCTCTGATCACTTCCCCGTTCTCTTAGAAGGAGGATGTTTGAAGAGGGGACCTTCCCCTTTCAGATTTGAGAATATGTGGTTGGAGGAGAAGGGTTTGAAAGACGAGATGAAGACATGGTGGGGGAGTTTAAATTTTACAGGGACCTCCAGCTTTATTTTAGATGCAAAATTGAGAGCCTTAAAAGATATTTTGAAGAAGTGGAATAAAGAAGTGTTTGGTCTCATTGAGACTAAAAAGGGAGAAGCTCTCAATTAGGTTGTGTATTGAGATGAAAAAGAGAAATGCTTAGCTTTAAATCTGGAAGAGTGTGAAGCAAGAAAAGAGGCTAGGGAGTCTTATAAGTCTTGGGTGTTCAGGGAAGAAATCTCCTAGAGACAAAAGTCTAGGGAATTGTGGCTAAAGGAGGGGGACAATAATACCAGATTTTTTCACAGAATTGCGAATGCTCACAGTAGAAGAAACTGGTTGTCCAAGTTGAAAGTGAATGGTTGTTGGCACTCGAAGGAGAATAATTTAAAAAAATAGTGTGGTGGTGGCGTTTCATAAGTTGTATTCAAAAAAAGAGGGGTGGCACCCTTGTATCAACGGGCTGTCTTTTATGGGGTTAGCAAGCAGTGAGGCTGAGGGACTGGAGATTCCTTTTTCGGAAGAAGAGGCGTTTGCAGCTCTCTCAAATCTAGGCAAGGACAAAGCCCCCGGACTAGATGGATTTACCATGACTTTTTGGTTTTTTTGTTAGGATGTGGTGAAGGTTGAGATTATGGGCTTTTTTAGAGAATTTCATGAGAGAGGCAGATTTGTAAAGTTTTTGAATGCTACTTTCCTGGTTTTAGTCCCAAAGAAGGGAGGTGCAAAAGATTTGAAAGATTTCAGGCCGATTAGCCTTGTGGGAAGCCTATACAAGTTGTTGGCCAAGGTGTTGGCAAATAGAATTAAGAAGGTTATGGAGAAAGTGATTTCTAAGTCCCAAAATGTCTTTGTGGAGGGTAGACAAATTTTAGATGCAGTTTTGATTGCAAATGAGGCTGTGGATTCAAGGTTGAAAAGCAATCAAGGGGGTGTATTGTGTAAGTTGGATATAGAGAAGGCTTATGATCATGTCAACTGGAAGTTCTTGTTGGCAATGCTTAAAAAAATGGGATTTGGGGAGAGATGGATAAAGTGGTGCATCTCTACTGTGAAATTTTTGGTTCTAATAAATGGCTCTCCTTCCGGTTTTTTCCAAAGTTCGAGGGGATTGAGACAAGGAGACCCCCTCTCCTCTTATCTGTTTGTGATAGCCATGGAGGTGTTTAGTTGTTTATTGAGAAGGGCTATTAGTGGGGGCTTTTTATCTAAGTGGAGGGTGAGAGGTCAGAGTGGTGAGAGGATTTTGAACTCGCACTTGTTATTTGCGGATGATACTTTGGTGTTTTGTGAGGAGTCTCATGACCAGTTGATGTATCTAAGCTGGTTTCTCATGTGGTTTGAGGCTTGCTCAGGGTTGAAAGTTAATTTGGAGAAGAGTTAGTTAATCCCGGTGGAGAAGGTGCATGATATAGAGGATTTGGCCTTGGAGTTGGGTTGTAAAGTGGGTGGTCTCCCTTCCTGTTATTTGGGTTTGCCTTTGGAGGCCCCCTTCAAATCAAAGGTGGTTTGGGATGGTATTGAAGAGCGGTTTCGAAAAAGGCTTGCAATGTGGAAGAGATGGTATATTTCAAAATGAGAAAGACTCACTCTAATCCGAAACACTCTCTCTAGCATGCCTATTTACTTCATGTCTCTCTTTTATTTGCCCAGAAAAGTAAAGTTGAGATTGGAGAAGATTCAGAGGGATTTATTGTGGGGTGGGGGAGCTCTTGTGCAGAGGTCACACCTTGTTAGGTGGAACCTGGTTTGCTCGGAAAAAAGGAAAGGTGGTTTGGGCGTGAGAAATTTAGCTTTGATGCATAAAGCTCTTTTAATAAGTGAAATTGGCGCTTTGCCATTGAAAGAGAGGCTTTTTGGAAGCAAGTCATCAGTCTCAAATATGGTGAAGAGGAGAGGGGATGGTGCACTCAGGCCGTAAGCGGGAGGTATGGTGTTGGGCTTTGGAAAGCAATTAGAAATGAGTGGTTGTGTCTGAATAGTAGATTAGCCTACCAAGTGGGTTGTGGAAGGAGAGTGAGATTCTGGAAGGACAAGTGGTGTGGAGATGAGCCTCTTTGTGAGTCATTCCCTTCTTTATTTGTCATCTCCTTGGCTAAAGATGCTTGGGTTTCAGATGTTTGGAGCCCAGACGGTGTTGGAGATGGTTGGACCCCTCTTTTCTCAAGGGCGTTTAATGATTGGGAGATTGAGATGGTGGAACATTTTACGCTTAAGATCCAAGCCTTTAGGGTGCAAAGGGAGGACAAGGAGAAAGTGGTGTGGACAGCATCTAAGAGTGGAGCTTTCTTAGTCAAGTCGCTTTATTCTATTTTGGAGCCCGGAGGTTCTCCTTTGCTCCCGTGTGGTGGTATTTGGAGGGCAAATGTGCCTCCTAAGGTAGCATTCTTTGCTTGGGGGGCTTCTTGGGGTAAAATCTTAACTTTGGAGCAACTCCAGAGGAGGGGGCACTCTTTGGTAAATAGGTGTTTTCTATGCCTTTTTTAATTAGAAACGGTGGATCACCTTTTACTTCATTGTGTAAAGACGCGGACCTTGTAGAATCTTCTTTTCTCCTTTTTTGGTGTGGCTTGGGTTCTCTCAAGTTCAATGAAGGAAACTCTCATTGGGTGGCATGGAGCGTTTGTGGGAAAAACCCATAAAAAGACTTGGCAAATGGCCCCCTTATGTATTTTTTGGTCAGGAAGGAAAGGAATTTGTTAGCTTTTGGGAATGAGGAGTTTTCGTTTCAAAGACTGAAATATTCTTTTGTATGTAATATTTGGTCTTAGGTTAGGATGTTTATAGTTTTGAGCCCTTCTTCTCTTGTTAGCTTTTTTGATTGGCTAGGCTCAAAGTAAGGAAAGGTGAAGTGTTTTGTTTCTTTCCTCCTCCCTTGGTTTTGAGCCTTTGGGCTGCTTTTGTATACTCCCTGTATACTTAGAGGGCACTGTTTTGGTGCTTCCTCTTTCCGTTTAATATAATTCCCTTTATCTATCAAAAAAAAAAACATTGCTAAAACAAGTCATTTTTTACAAGTAAAAACTATAAAACAAACACCAAATAGGGGACACATCCCCTCAATACACAAAATGCATACAAGGAATAGAAAAAGGAAAAATCAAGACTCCTTGTGCCTTGATACTCACCAAGAAGAACAACAATGAAACCAACAAAAAGAGCAACTCCAAGCAGAGGTTTTGAAATGTGATAATACTGGAGATGGTTCAGAGAACAACTGCTGGGTCTCCAAACAACCCAACCCACCCGAGCCACTTCCCAAACCACCTGCCCCGCTTCCCAAACCAATCGACCCACTTCCTAATAAACCCACAGCTTCGGTTTGATACATTACTGCCCTCGGTCAAAACATTGCCCCCTAAACACCCCTCCTCACTAGCCTTCACAGTCCCCACAGCCTGCAACCTTGCAGAACAAGCAGCAGCAAAAGCTGCACCATCCTTCAGAAGATCACCCGGAGGTGACACGTCCTGTACCCTACACTGTGCCTCCACCTGCACCAAACTTTCCTTTGACCTTCCACTGCAGGTTGCACGTGAACTTTCCTCGTCCTCTTCCCTAGCCACTGTAGTACCATTCACATGGATCCCAAGTGACAGCACCACCTGCACAAACCATGGTGAAAATTCCCACCACAAGAGAATAGAAAAACACCCTGACCCCACTACAACCTGGGCTGAACTAAGCAAACTTCTTCCATCCAACTTCACCAAGATTCTAGCCCATTGCAGCTCAGTCAAACAAGTTGTATCCTCATCCTCTGAAATAAAGCCTTCGCAGCCATCTCCGAATTTTTTGAACACCTCGCGGCTCCACAGATGAAGAGGGAGACCCACCACCCTAACCCAAGCCTCATTAGCATGAGATTCCTTCCAAAAACACCCTACTTCCGGATTCCACTTCTCCAAACACAAGAAATTCTCCTGAACCCTCCTTCTTCCTCGAGCAAGGACTCAACCTCCCACAATGTCTTGAACTCAAACAGCAGCAGCCCTCTACCTAACGCTGCAATTCTCAGTCTCCCCTTTGGTAACCATTGAAGATTCACCCACCTCCTAAGGAAATCTAGCTCTGTAGCAGGAGCCAAGGAATTACCCCACCAGCCCACCAAGCAACGATTCAGATGTTCCAACCTTCCCTGCGTCTCTCTTCCCCCCACTTCCAATTACACTGAATCACCTGTCCTTTCGGGTTTTGACTTTGCAGCCTCAAAAAACGACCCTGAGACCGCCCCCTTCTCCCTCTGTTGAGCTTCTGGGGTGATTGGAGGCTTAGCCCCTCCATATGGTTCCACTCCAAGACCTCTCAATTTCTCCGCCAGAGTGTTCCAACCCCCCAGCATTCCCTTCACTTCTGGAACAATAATGCAAAATCTTTTCAACTCTAAAGCTCGAACAGAGCAGAGAAGGAATCTTCCAGCCTCTTTTGAACATCGTTCCAGCTTATATTTCCTTCCCCTCTCCTCCCAGGCAAGGGCCCCCTTGCTATCCCCACTCTCCCTGCAGCAGTCCTTGAATCCACCCAACAAACAACGTAAGCTTGCATCTCCAAACTTGATCCAGGATGTGACCCCTCTGCATCTCTCTCAAATGCAACCTCTCAACTTTCCTCTCTCTACCTCAACCAAAAGCTCAAATGATTTAGCCTCCACAGCAAACTACTTCTACCACCCCTGGAAACCTCACTCATCCTCTCCCTTTTCTTTCTTCAGGTGCTATATTACATTTGGGCGAGCTTTAGACCCAAAACATTTTCTTCATAGGTTAAGCAACCATGATTTTTCGGTGGTAGGAACATCCCGAGTATAGAGCAACTATCTGTGCAAAGTCTTCCAACTCTTGTTCAGAAGCAAAGGATAACCCTTATGGTGTCTTATAAAATTAACAAAATACTAACAATTATTCAAAGTATTAAATATTATACCCCACATCATAAGAAACATCATATTCTAATTTTCAAAACATCCCAAAAAATATATATGTATACATATATTATTGAATAGACATCCTAGAGAAGTGTTTGGCGGCATCATCATAATCATCACTAAAATTAAAATTGTCAAAACTTCCATCAAGACTTAGATTGATAGCCCTCCATCTCATTATCATGCCCTTTAATATCCTCTAAATTGTTTCCCCCCACTCCCCCCTCTTCAAAATCAGGTTGTGAAGTAGTAGTCATTGAACCTCACTTTAATAAAATCTTTGCATTTACTAGGTAACCACTTGTTAGAAGTGAACATCAATCTCAAATTGTGTTTTTGCATGTGGAAACTTTGTAGGGTAAGAAAACATATTCCAAATCAAGTTACGCATGACTCAATTAATTCATGTTCAATGAAATGGCTCTTGTCAAAGTCCCTCTTCATTGTAGTTTCTCACTATCTTCTAAAATGAGATCTATGCACTAAGTTGTACAAGATGTCAAATGTGGTTGTTTTTTGCTTCTAAGAACTTCCCAATTTAAATTTTGAACCAAAAAACATAATAAATAAAAATGATAAATAATAAGTTATAATATAATGTTTAAATGACAATAAAAAAACCTAAAGAACTTGATTAAAAAAAAAAAACAAAAAAAAATCTTACCCGCTATTACATGATTAGGTCCATCATCAATTTTACTTGGACAATATTCTTCTCCTTAATGCGGTCCATTGAATGGGTTCATGTATAATCACGTGGGTGTGCTAAATATGATGAAAGAGTTCACTAAGCAAATGGAATTGGTTAGGCCAGACGTAACTCATTTTGCTACATGATTTCTTACCTTACAATGTATCCACATGCAAATGCGCAATTTGAGAATAATGTTCACTTTTTTACAAGTGGTTGGCTAGCAAATGGGCAAAGGAAGCAAAGGGAAAACATGTGTCAAAAATTGTTTTGATGCCTTCATTTTGGAACCACATTGTGTACATCCTTAAGGTGGTGAGTCTTCTTGTTAATGTTCTTTGATTTGCTGACAATGAAAGAAAACCAACTATGGGGTACATGTATGAAGCTACAGATGGAATAGGAGTATAAAGAGACCTTCTCTATCATTGACAAAAGATAGGAATGTCAACTCCACCATCCTTTTCATGCAACAGGTCACTTCTTAAACGTGGAATTTTTCTACGACAACCCTTGTGTGGGAGGATGAAGAAGTAACATTGGGATTATATCATGCATGAATAGATTAGTTTCCAACATTAATTTGCAAGATAAGATCATTCACGAATTGACAACTTATAAGAATGAGAAGGGCCTCTTCGGTATTCCAATAGCCATTAGATTGACAAAGACAATAGCTTCAAGTATAAAGTACTTTACGAAAGTTTATATTTCTAAATTAGACATTAGATGACTTAGTTTTGCCTACTATTACTCAAATGTTACTTGCTAGCTTACTAATTTTTTGTTTACATTTGAAATATTATAGTTGAATGATGAAAACCCTATGGAAAAACAGTCCCAAATTTGAAAGAACTAGCCACAAAGATTCTAAGCTTGACTTGTAGTGCATCGGGTTTTGAACGTGATTAGAGTGTGTTTGAGCATATTGACTATATAATGTGTAAAATAATAATTTTTTTTGATAGGTATAATATTATAAATTTTATAAGTCAATTTTTTTTTTTATCAGAAAATTTTATTAGTTAAGTTGTCATATAATTTGCAATAATAGGAGATGTAAGATGGATTTCATGGTTAGGTGGGCTTCTTAAATCTCAAATTGGACAGTAAAAAATAGGTAAAGACAAACCATGGAGAGAAGGTAGGAGTTGGTTTGTAGTGGAATCAAAGGTTTTTGAAATTTTAGTTAAGGATGTTAATAGGAGGCTGAAAGGTAAAATTCTGGAGGGGTAGAGGATTTTCCTCCTACATAGGTTTGGAGAGATGAGGTTGACCTGTTTGTTGAGAGGGGTGGAGGCTTGTTGTAGAGATGAAGATCGGAAGAAGTCTTTCAAGGCTTAGGATGAAGAAGGGAGGGTTTTCAGGCTGGTACGCAGTTCCAATGGAGCAGGGAGATTCATTCTTTGTTTTATTAGCTTTGTAGAAGCTAAGAGATATACCCTGATTTCCCTGAAGGTAAGGGTCTTCCTAAGGGGTGGCCCATTCTTACTAAGAAGCTTCAAAAAGTTAGTGTGGTATCCTCTACAAGGACAAGGATTCTCTTTCCCCCCAGTTGCCAAGAGGCCTATGAAGGCATGCAACAATTTAGTTTTGTCGGAGAAATGGTCTTTTATAGACATGGTAAAGAAAGCTCATGGTAGAGGTGACAATTCATGCTGGTGGGTCATGTAAAAGCCAAGCATTCTACTAAATAGGTCAACCTAAACATGGCAAGAATAATAATCAAGTTAAAAACATAAACTCACATACAACATCATTATTAAATAAGTAACCAGTCATGTAACCCATTTAACTCATTTAATAATCAGGTTGAGCTACTACTTGAATAAATCTATATAATTAATGTCCTAATCAAATATATTTATGATTTTTTTATATATATAAATGAGCACAAAATATATTAAAAAATGGCGGAAAGCCACAAAGCATACAAGGAGTATACAAAGCAACCAAAAAGCAAAAAACGCATAAACAAAACAACCTCACCAGCCCTTAAGGAGCCGCTAACCACTCCAAGAAGCCTAAAAGCGAAGAGGACTCCTCTCGCATATACACCCTAGTCCAACTCCACAAATTACATACAAAAGAATTCTTGAGTGTCTGAATAGCTAAAGAACCCCCTCTAAAAGCTAACCTATTTCTTTCCTTCCAAATCGTCCAAAAAATACACAACGAGATGGAATTCCAAATCTTTTTCCTCTTTTTCCCCACAAAAAGGCCCCTCCAACAAAATAACACCTCTTTGACTGTCTCTGGGAACACCCATTGAGCCCCAAACAAGGCAAAGACGATCTCCCAGAGGACCCTGACCACTGTACATTGTAAAAAAATGTGATTTACATTTTCCTCTTCACAGCCACACAAATAACAATGATTAGAGAGCTGCCACCTTCGTTTTTGAAGCCTATCCAACGTGAGGATTTTTTCTCAAGTAGCCTCCCACGCAAAGAAAGCAACTTTGATTGAAACCTTATCCACCCAAATGCTCTTTTTCAGAAAGACGAGGGGATTGGGGGCAGCCAGCAAATTATAAGCATCCCGAATCTGAAAAATATCAAGACCCCCTCCTTTCCATAACACTAAGTCCTCTTCTGAAGAAATCATGAAGTCCCTTAGCAAAAGAAGCAGCTCTTCTATTACATCCAACTCCCAATCATTAGAATCTCTAGACAATCTGAGATTCCACCCTCCTTGACCAAGGCTTGAATCCCACACTTCATTGACCGTTGCATTTCTAAAGACCGCCATGGCATAAAGCTGGGGAAAATTTTGGGACAGCACTGCGTTCCTGCACCAATGGTCAATCCAGAACTTGACCTTAGTTCCCTTCCCCACCTTGAACTCAATGTTATCCCAACACCAACTTGCCTCCTTCAGGATCTCCTTCCAAACCCCCACTCCAAAAATACCACGAGCTTCATTAGTTCTCCAACCACATCTCTCTTGGCCATACTTCACCCCGATCACCTTCTTCCAAAATAAATCTTTTTCAAAGGCAAATCTCCATATCCACTTACCCAGCAAAGCCTTATTCAATAAAACAATCTTCCGAATGCCAAGACCCCCCTTCTCCTTTTGAGTGCACACCACCTCTCAATTGATTAAGTGGATTTTCCTTTCCAGGCTTCCCCCTCCCCAAAGAAAATCTCTTTGTAATTTTTCAAGCCTTTTTACCACTAACTTGGGCATTCAAAAAAGGAACAATTGGTAGATGGGAATACTGGCCAATGTACTTTTAATGAGGGTAATTCTCCCGCCCTTAGACAAGTAATGCTTTTTCCAAAGAGCTAATCTTCTCCTCATTCTTTCTTCCACCCCATCCCTCATAGACAAGGCCTTGTGATGGGCTCCAAGGGACAGCCCCAAATACTTAACAGGAAAATCCCCCACTCTGCACCCTAACTCCACAACCATATCCTCAATATCTTCAACCTCCCCAACAGGAATTAATTCACTCTTAGCCAGATTAATCCTAAGACCAGAAGCCGCCTCAAATCACGCCAAAATCCAGCCAAGATGAGTTAGATGCTCCTTCCTTGCTTCGCAGAAGATGATTGTGTCATCAGCAAAGAGCAAGTGGGACACATTCATCTCCATCCCCCCTCTCCCTCGAAGTCTGCAACCAGAAATGAAGCCCCCATCAACAGCCCTTCTTATAAGTGCACTCAGCACTTCCATACCCAAAACAAAAAGGTAAGGAGAAATGGGATCTCCTTGACGCAGCCCCTTTGAACTGGAAAAGAAGCCTGTTGACACCCCGTTGACAAGAACAGAAAATTTTGCAGTTGAGATGCACCACCAAATTCACTCCATCCAATGAGACCCAAAGCCCATCTTGTGCAAAACCTTCACGAGGAAGTTCCAATTAATACTATCATAGGTTTTTTCAATATCCAGTTTGCAAACCAGCCCTTTCTCTTTCCGCTTCTGCCAATAATCAACCACCTCATTAGCTATGAGAGAGGCGTCCAGAATCTTCTTTTTCTGGTGTGGCTTCCATTGTATTTCTGGTGTCAGGTGTTCAAAAAGATAGGGGATTACTGTGGTCGTTCTGTTGTAGTGGACAAAGATACCACTCTTCACCATCACTTGCAATGGGCTTTATGGTGAAATCAGACAGGAGAAAGACACCTGGATCATTTGCAGGTGGTGGTGGGCCTGTCTTGCTATGCAATCCAGCTGTTGCGGGAGGTCCCACCATGACTATCACAAGTGCTTCCAAGGAGTGGGAGCAATGGGCTGGGGGGTGAAGGTGAGGTTGTTTCATGTGCTAAAGAGAGAGTGGAGAATCAGTTCCTGTCATCCTGAAAGGACGCAATAGTCATTTCACTGTTCGCTTTGAAAAGAAAGGGAAAAGGAGTGGAGGCCTCTTCTGCTACCCCTGAAAAGGCCTCTGCTACAGCATGATGATGGTAGTAAAAGCTACTGTTCTAACTGTGACCTAGATG
Organism: Vitis riparia; assembly: GCF_004353265.1. Taxonomy (NCBI): domain Eukaryota; kingdom Viridiplantae; phylum Streptophyta; class Magnoliopsida; order Vitales; family Vitaceae; genus Vitis; species Vitis riparia. The sequence continues at coordinate 20,116,797 of NC_048431.1, read as the reverse complement.
GTTTATTAGACAAACAGGCAAACATCTTGAAGAATGAAACATGCAAAGTAAAATGTGCTAACTGACTATAAGAGTTTTTAATTTTGTACAGAAAAGAATTGGAGTTAACTGCCCGAGCTATCTATATATTAATAATAAGGTCAGTTTTCTGATCATTGTGAATAAACAGTAGTCATGAATTCACCCTACTGTAAAACACCTCTGGAGCAAAACTTACTCATATAAGCAGCCATGGTGTGATCCATCTGACTTGAATTTGTTTAACCATAATAAGAATTTCATCCACCATCTCCACATGAAGATAAATTTGGACAAACCATAAATGGTAACTAAGCAAAGGTTTTTTTTCCCTCTAAACTGTGTTGTACAGTTTCACTTGGCTGATTTCATGCTAACGTGAACCTGAGTCAACATCTTTCTTCCAACTTAGGATCCAACTGGCTGCCAGAAAAATTATACAATTGTAAGATCATGAAAAACACAGCTAGAAATATAAAAAATAGGAACATTTTGAGGAACTAACAATGATCAATGCTAGTTTATCTGATCATAAAAATTAAAGTGGACCCCAGTCATAAAAAATCATATGACATGCAATATGTAGCTATAGTGTATAGCAGATACTCAAACATATACAATACACAAAGCATGTGGATAATTTTTATTTTCAATAAAAATAAGTTTTATAAAAATTCTTAAAGACTTTACAGTTTTTTAAAAAATAAAAATAAAAAAGATAACCAGGGCTTTCTCTATGCCTTCTTTCTTGTGTTTAAGTTTTTTAGGATAATTTTTATTTTTCCCCTCTTCCATGTATATAAAAATTCTTTGCTCTAAACAGCCCCAAATTCGATATTAGGATAATTGCTAAACTTTTGAAGAACTTGATCTATTTTATGTTAGATTTCATTATGATCTCAATCTCAACCAAGATATTAAAGTAAAATCGGGTTGCATAGGACCGTTAAGAGAATGTGCTTAACTATTCAAGAGAGGATTAAGATAGATCTGAAAAGCATAGAAATATCCAAAAGTTGACAGTGTCATTGGCCTATATATGAGTGTATGACCCCTATCACAAGAAACAAGAAGCAACAAGGTACAACTTTTTTTTTTTTTTGATAAGTAAGCCAGAATTGTATTAAACCAACGGCAAAAAGCCACACTGCATACGGGGGTATACAAGGCAGCTAAGGCCTCACAAGCAAAAAAGAGAGCCAAAAAAGCCTCACCACCCCTTAAGTGGATGCTAACCACTCCAAAAAGCCTATAAGGGAGAGAGACTCCTCTCCAATATACAATCTAGCCCAGCTCCATAAGTTACAAACAAAAAAATTCTTGAGTTTCTGAATATCTAACACACCCCCCTTAAAAGTTAATTTATTCCTCTCCTTCCAAACCGTCCAAAAAATACACAACGGGATGGATTTCCATATCTTTTTCCTTTTCTTCCCCACAAGGTACAACTTATAAACTAAGAATTCATAAATTGCATAAATTTTAATTTTTTCTCAAATAAAAAAGAATATATGTATTAAAAATGAACAAGAAGTATATGAGAAAAATGATGAATCCACACCAAATTTACAAAACCTAATAAAAAATGTATAGTTAAACTCCTCCAATATACTAAGGAGACCTTTACATCAGTATAATATTATATGAGGATATACATATAGAGCATCTCATCACTCCATGAGGGTTAACATTTCCTTCCAATATAAACCTAATCGATCCTCCTCTCCCTACTATCCAAACCCTCTTGATCTACACACCAAATACTAGTCAAGCTGAACAACATTGAGAAGAGTGCCTCCTTAAATGTTATGGTGCAAGAGGCCTAGAAAGAGAAACAGAAATGAATTCCTATATTGTCTCTGAATTCCTCCATTTGCCCTAAAAAATCATAGCATTTCTTTCTCACCACACAATCCAAATCAATATGAGACAAGCAGTTTGCCAAAGGACCTTGCCTCCACTATTGCTTCTCAAGCCCCTATATGAGATGGTCATCTAGGAGGAACCCAATTAAATAGCTAGTCTATATAGTTTGTCATTTCACAAAATGCAATAGTTAGCACTAAGGGCTATGTAAGATCTCAATCGTTGTTTGCCTTCTTGTGTGCCACTAGCCAAACAAAAGTCTTGACCTTAGATGGAACTTTAGATTTCTATAAAAATTTAGTTGGATAGAAAACAACTAAATCCGATAGATTGGAAGAGAATAAAAGGAAGGACTCTACCGTAAGTAAGCCAAAAGAATATAGCAACCAAGCCCTCACATCCGAGATGGATGGAGACAAGTACACACAAGTGAAAGAGAACATGAGTATTTCAAGGTTCTTTATCTCCAAGTAAGTGAAATTATGACATAAATTAAGGTTCTAAGAAAAATGGGAAGAGATGTCGAAGGATATATGAATAGAAAGATTTGTAATTGTGACAACTGACAACTTTAAAAAGACTTGAAAATTATGAATATAAATGTTGATCCCCCTACCATAAATCCTCCTATAAACAGACTCTTACCTCATCACTCACCACAAAGCAAATGTGTTTGGAAAAATTTTGAAAAACTTGTGCAATGGTTTCATAAGAAAAGTTCCTTGGGAAATATGAATGGTTTCATAAATGACACTTTGGACATGCCCTGATAAAACTTTAGCTATGATCTTATACAAACTATTGATCATGCTGATAGATTTGAAATCTAAAATTTTGTTAGTCTGACTCTCTTTTTCAATACAAGCGTATTACAAATTTGTATTCTACACTATTGTGTCATTTGAACTTGAATATATCATATGATAGCACAATATGATAGGAGAGCCATGACAATGGTTGAAAAGAGCTTAGCACACATCTTATCACACGCATTCTTAGAAACACAACTGACTCAAGCAACAAGAAATGAATACACTAGTTTATGCAAAGTTCAACATCAACTTGGATTTACATCAACTTAAAGGACAAGATAAGGGTGATAAAGATGATCAAATTCGTCCATTAAATATGGAATTCAATGACAAATGGATTAGTAAAAAAGAACTCATGCCTATTCAAAGATACCTTACAAAGAGGCATCCATATATGTTTTCAAAAAGAATGTACTATAAAAGGAAAGCAAGATACAATTTACATTATATCTAATTGTTCATATTTTAAAATATTTTTTAGATCCGTTACTTGATAACTTTATATATTCACAACATAAATTCTTAATGTTTTTTTTTATCAACTCTCTATATTCTGCCTTCAAGATGGTAAGTTCAATTCCTTTTCCAATGGGTATAGTTTGGAATTCCTAGGTCCCATCTATAGTAAGTTTTTTTAAAATTTTATTTTTTATTATTTATTCATTTATTTATTTTTACTTGGAAAGACAACTTGGGATTGGAGTTGACTTTAGATTAACTTTAAAGCAAAGGGTAGTTGTCGATAAATAGATGCTTTTTCACATCCGCCTTCACTACGCCAATACAAGGGTTTTATGGTGCAAATTAGGTGCTATCTTCCACAGTCAAAAAGAGTCTTTTAGGTTAGTATTCTCTTTTGTAGACATAAGAAGGTTTGGAGAACTGTCAATTGTGCATTTTCTGAACAATACAAAAGGAAAGGAATCAAAGATCATCTGAAAATAAGGAGCGATTTGACTAAATATTGAAAAGCACTTTCCTTAGTAATCTTTTCTTGTGGGTTAAGTTATGGATAGAAGAAGGTTCAATGCCTTTAATTGATTTTGTAGATTGGTTGGGTTCTCACTAAAGGAGGGAGTAGTTTTTTGTGTACTTTCTTTTTTGGTTATACCTTTTGGTGCCCCTTGCACAAGTCATTGTTACTTTGGCCTTTGTTTATAAAATCATTTTATTTTCCCATAAAAAATAATATAATTCTTAATGTTTCTAAATTCTAACAAAGTAATTCTTCTTCTAAGACCAAGGAACTTAAATGTCAAATATTAGGCCAGTAGGAGGGAAAAGGCATATTAGAAGGAAGGAGAAGTTGAAATGATTGAAATTGAACACAATGGAGAGAAAGATCATGTAAATTATCATATGCACATGGAAAACAATGAGGACAATTTGAACATTGAACTTGAGGATGACAATGAATGAAGAATGAAGATTCTTACTTAGTAAGTCCATGGTCTAGAGTCCGTATATGCACATAGTTCAATAAATAATTATGGTTGTACATGTCATAGTTTTCCCATGAGTATCTTGGATAAGGACTAGATTGAACTTAAAACTGTTGGTATAATAGTACGTATTAGTTGCATATTTGGAAATTAACACTTCAAGTTAAACACAGGAAAGTTATTTGAGGATGTTATGATGAATCCATGCATTAAAGTGTCATAGTTTTGTTAACTTGATTTCATTATCCTACATGTTTAATCTTTATGTATAACATTGAACAATGAATATATATGACTCTTTTACTCTTGCACTTTTAATGAAGTTGGTTATATATTACATTATCATTCATTTATGTAATGTATGTTCACACATATAAATGTATGTATGTATTTTATTTAAGTGTGTGATATGCGGATGGGTGTGTGTTCAGTTAAGTTTGTGCTATGTGGATTTGTGTTTGTGTATTTTTGTATTATATATTTCCTCTTATCAGCTTTTATTTGTAACTATTTTTTTTTATCTATTTTCCCAATAAGAAAAAGAAACTCAACATATGACAGGAGAAAAAGGAAAAGTACATGATGTGAGATATGAGTTGTCAACAATAAAACTTAGCAATATTTAAAGCTTCCCATTTTCTATTTGCAGATTTTGAAGAACTCAATGCCCGTATTACTGACCTTGTAAGAAGTTGAATAGGTTTGTGTGGCAGAGATATAAAATTCCATCTATTGATAGTGACATGAATGCTCAGGAGTAAGAACTTGCTCTAGCAGATTTTGCATTATGAGATCGCTAAGGATTTTTAACAAGTGTCCATAGGTATCCAAGGACAGCTCATATCAGCAAATCATCATCAACAATATGCTAGCAACAAGTCTTTCACATCCATCCAGTATTTTTGTATTTCATGAACCCTGTTTCTTCTCAATGAAAATAAAATGAATCATTTTCATCTCGCTAGTTGAAAATTTCAACACAGAACCAACAAATTGAGATGTGCAAGCACTTATACATCTTAAGTTTGCACACTAGGAACAGCATGATCACTAAGACCAGTAATCATACCCCTCTTTGCCATTTCATTCTGCAGTTCTAGAGCTTCATCCACTTTCCCTAGTGCATAATACTTCTTTATCAAACACATATAAACAACCTCATCAGGAAGCACACCCTTTCCAATCATCTCATCAAGCAAATTCCTTGCTTTTTGCACTTGACCACTGTGAGACAGTCCCCAAATCAGGGCAGTGTAAGAATGCAGATCAAGCTCCATTCCAATTTCAATCATCCTGTCTCGCAAATTCAAGGCTTCCTGAAGATTGCCATGCTTCATGTTCCCATCAATCAAAGCAGTGTAAGCGATTTTATCTGGCATCATACCTTTGTCCAGCATTTCTTCAAACAGCTTCTTGGCCACTTCAAAGCAATTATTTTTACACAAGCCATCAACTAAAGCAGTATAAACTGCAACATTGGGTTGCAAACCAATTTCTGACATCCTACCAAAATGGTGCATTGCTTCCTGCACTAATCCTGATTTGCACAAGCCATCAATTAATGCACAATAAGTCACTTCTGTGGGGATTAAACCCAAGTCCAGCATTTCTTCTAACAGAGTGAGTGCTTCAGTGGCTTGACCTGCCTTGAAATAGGCATCCATAAGAGTT